>NW_027274422.1:0-103570 GCF_030028105.1 Mobula birostris
CGAGATCAATGGGTGTGAGTGGACAGAGGATGATGAATGGACTCATATTACAATGTGAATACAATACCTGGACATGTTGGGATCGTGGGAATAGTGGAGTACAGGAACAAGCCCTTTGTCTCATTATTTCTGCGCTCAACAAGATACCTAATGAGCCTAAACTCTATTGACTGTACATGATCCATCTCCATTCATTCACTGCATGCTCATGTGCTAAGCCAACAACATCGTAAACAACAATGTATTACCCACTGCCACACTTCAAGTCAAGTCACTTTTTATTGTCATTTCAACCATAACTGCTGGTACAGAACATAGTAAAAATGAGACAACGTTTTCCAGGACCATGATGCGACATGAAACAATACAAAAACGACACTGAACTACGTAAGAAAAAAACACAAAAACTACACTAGACTACAGACCTATCCAGGACTGCATAAAGTGCAGAAAACAGTGCAGGCACTATAATAAATAATAATAAATAATAAACAAGGCACTTGACAGACTATCCAGATACACACCATTATCTGTGCAAAAAACAAACAAACAAACAAACGTGTCCCGCGCATCTCCTCGAAGCCGAAGCCACTGTCCTCTCGCGATAAATACAGACCATCACGCACTTGATATTTCTATTTTGGCCACAACAATTCACCTTCTAGGCCTCTGATAACTTCTATCACCTTCTGCCAGGCCTCCCCTCAGCCTCTGTGCTCAGGAAGGGGAGGTGGAGCGACCATCCAACAGTCCTCTCGTTAACGAACCGGAAGTGGAAAGAGTGAGCAGCTTCAATTTCATCGGTCTTAACCTCTTTGAGGATCTATTCCGGGCCCAGATATATTGATGCAATCTCAAACAGAGCACGACTGCGGCCTAAGTTCATTCAGAGTTTGAGGGGAATTGCACATTTCGACAGATATACCGTGGGGAGCATTCTAACTGAAAGCACCAGCGTCCGCTATGGAGGGGCCACTGCACAGGATGAGAATAGTCTGCTGAAAGACGTGGACTCGGAAGGCTGCATCATCGACACCAGACTCCCAAACCCGCAAGACACCTTCAAAAGACGATGCCTGAAAAAGCCGTATCCGTCAGGAAAGAGTTCACACCCCCAACCCCTCCCTCGTCTAGCGGGTACAGGGGCCGACGCAATACACTCAAAGTTTCAGGAGCAGCTTCTTCCCATCCGCAATCAGATTTCCGAATGGAGAACGATCCGTTGATGAAATTTTCCTCTGTATTTTTTCTCTTTCATTCTGCACTGTATGGCTCCCAATTCTGGTCCCGTCAACTTAAGATGTATGCGGACGTCTCCGTCATGTGTCCGAGAATATTCCTGGGAATATTTCCACCGGGAAGGAACGTCAGACCCAAGTTAGACTGCAAAAACTGTTATTTGTCGTCCTGGAGCAGAGAAGCCGAAGAAGTGTACAAAGGTTGTTGTAAATCCCAGTCGAGAAGAAAAGAAGAGCTTACGAAAGGTTCAAATAGTTAGGTAATGATAGAGAGCTAGAAGATTATAAGGCTAGCAGGAAGGAGCTCAAGGATGGGTTGCACCTGAACTCGAGGGGGAGTAGTATCATTGCAGGTAGGTTTGCTGGCATGCTCCGGAGGGTTTAAACTAATTTGCGAGGGGGATGGGACCCAGAGCGATAGAGCAGTGAAAGAAGTGCGTGGAGTAAAGCCAGATCTAACATACAGAGAGGCTTTGAGGAAAGAGAAGCAGAATAAACGGTGTAAAGACAGGAAGGTAGAAGGGCTGAAATGTGTGTACCTCAATGCAAGAAGCATCAGGAACAAAGGTGATGAACTGAGAGCTTGGATACATACATGGAATTATGATGTAGTGGCCATTACAGAGACTTGGCTGGCACCAGGGCAGGAATGGATTCTCAATATTCCTAGCTTTCAGTGCTTTAAAAGGGATAGAGAGGGCGGAAAAGGGGGAGGAGGGGTGGCATTACTGGTCAGGGATATTATTACAGCTACAGAAAGGGTGGGTAATGTAGCAGGATCCTCTTTTGAGTCAGTATGGGTGGAAGTCAGGAACAGGAAGGGAGCAGTTACGCCCCTGGTAGCAGCAGAGATACAGAGGAGCAGATTGGGAGGCAGATTTTGGAAAGGTGCAAAAATAACAGGGTTGTTATCATGGGTAACTTTAACTTCCCCAATATTGATTGGCACCTGATTAGTTCCAAGGGTTTAGATGGGGCAGAGTTTGTTAAGTGTGTCCAGGATGGATTCCTGTCACAGTATGTGGACAGGTCGACCAGTGTGAATGCCATACTAGATCTAGTACTAAGTAATGAACCGAGTCAGGTCACAGATCTCTCAGTGTGTGAGCATCTGGGGGACAGTGACCACCGCTCCCTGGCCTTTATAATTATCATGGAAAGGGATAGAATCAAAGAGGACAGGAATTTTTTTTAATTGGGGAAAGGCAAATTGTGAGGCTATAAGGCTAGAACTTGCGGGTGTGAATTGGGATGGTGTTTTTGCAGGGAAATGTACTATGGACATATGGTCGATGTTTAGAGATCTCTTGCGGGATGTAA
Organism: Mobula birostris; assembly: GCF_030028105.1. Lineage (NCBI taxonomy): Eukaryota > Metazoa > Chordata > Chondrichthyes > Myliobatiformes > Myliobatidae > Mobula > Mobula birostris. The sequence goes on from NW_027274422.1 coordinate 2,559, forward strand.
GGGATAAATTTGTCCAGGTGAGGAAGATAAAGAATGGTAGGGTGAAGGAACCATGGGTGACAAGTGAGGTGGAAAATCTAGTCAGGAGGAAGAAGGCTGCAGACATGAGGTTCAGGAAGCAAGGATCAGATGGGTCTATTGAGGAATATAGGGAAGCAAGAAAGGAGCTTAAGAAGGGGCTGAGAAGAGCAAGAAGGGGGCACGAGAAGGCCTTGGCGAGTAGGGTAAAGGAAAACCCCAAGGCATTCTTCAATTATGTGAAGAACAAAAGGATGACAGGAGTGAAGGTAGGACCGATTAGAGATAAAGGTGGGAAGATGTACCTGGAGGCTGTGGAAGTGAGTGAGGTCCTCAATGAATACTTCTCTTCGGTATTCACCAATGAGAGGGAACTTGATGATGGTGAGGACAATATGAGTGAGGTTGATGTTCTGGAGCATGTTGATATTAAGGGAGAGGAGGTGTTGGAGTTGTTAAAATACATTAGGACAGATAAGTCCACGGGGCCTGACTGAATATTCCCCAAGCTGCTCCACGAGGCGAGGGAAGAGATTGCTGAGCCTCTGGCTAGGATCTTTATGTCCTCGTTGTCCACGGGAATGGTACCGGAGGACTGGAGGGAGGCGAATGATGTCCCCTTGTTCAAAAAAGGTAGCAGGGATAGTCCGGGTAATTATAGACCAGTGAGCCTTACGTCTGTGGTGCGAAAGCTGTTGGAAAAGATTCTTAGGGAGAGGATCTATAGGCATTTAGAGAATCATGGTCTGATCAGACACAGTCAACATGGCTTTGTGAAGGGCAGATCGTCTCTAACAAGCCTGATAGAGTTCTTTGAGGAGGTGACCAGGCATATAATGACGGTAGTGCAGTGGATGTGATCTATATGGATTTTAGTAAGGCATTTGACAAGGTTCCACACGGTAGGCTTATTCAGAAAGTTAGAAGGCATGGGATCCAGGGAAGTTTGGCCAGGTGGATTCAGAATTGGCTTGCCTGCAGAAGGCAGAGGGTGGTGGTGGAGGGAGTACATTCAGATTGGAGGATTGTGACTAGTGGTGTCCCACAAGGATCTGTTCTGGGAACTCTACTTTTCGTGATTTTTGTTAACGACCTGGATGTGGGGGTAGAAGGATGGGTTGGCAAGTTTGCAGACGACACAGGGGTTGGTGGTGTTGTAGATAGTGTAGAGGATTGTCAAAAATTGCAGAGAGACATTGATAGGATGCAGAAGTGGGCTGAGAAGTGGCAGATGGAGTTCAACCCGGAGAAGTGTGAGGTGGTACACTTTGGAAGGACAAACTCCAAGGCAGAGTACAAAGTAAATGGCAGGATACTTGGTAGTGTGGAGGAGCAGAGAGGTCTCGGGGTACATGTCCACAGCTCCTTGAAAGTTGCCTCACAGGTAGATAGGGTAGTTAAGAAAGCTTATGGGGTGTTAGATTTCATAAGTCGAGGGATAGAGTTTAAGAGTCGCGATGTAATGATGCAGCTCTGTAAAACTCTGGTTAGGCCACACTTGGAGTACTGTGTCCAGTTCTGGTCACCTCACTATAGGAAGGATGTGGAAGCATTGGAAAGGACACAGAGGAAATTTCCCAGGATGCTGCCTGGTTTAGAAAGTATGCATTATAATCAGAGATTAAGGGAGCTAGGGCTTTACTCTTTGAAGAGAAGGAGGATGAGAGGAGACATGATAGAGGTGAGCAAGATAATAAGAGGAATAGATAGAGTGGATAGCCAGCGCCTCTTCCCCAGGGCACCACTGCTCAATACAAGAGGACATGGCTTTTAGGTAAGGGGTGGGAAGTTCAAGGGGGATATTCGAGGAAGGTTTTTTACTCAGAGAGCGGTTGGTGCGTGGAATGCACTGCCTGAGTCAGTGGTGGAGGCAGATACACTAGTGAAGTTTAAGAGACTACTAGACAGGTATATGGAGGAATCTAAGGTGGGGGCTTATATGGGAGGCAGGGCTTGAGGGTCGGCACAACATTGTGGGCTAAAGGGCCTGTACTGTGCTGTACTATTCTATGTTCTATATGTTCTGTTAATGAAATCAAGAGAGCCAGAAGGGGCCATGAGAAGGCCTTGGCGGACAGGATTAGGAAAACTTCAAGGTGTTCGAGAAGTATGTGAAGAGCAAGAGGATAAGAAGTGAGAGAGTAGGACCTATCAAGTGTGACAGTGGAAAAGAGTGTATGAAACCGGGGGAGCTAACAGAGATACTTAATGAATACTTTGCTTCAGTATTCACTCCGGAAAAGGGATCTTGGAGATTGTAGGGATAACTTATAGCGGACTGCAAAGCTTGAACATGCAGATATTAAGGAAGAGGATGTGCTGGAGCTTTTGGAAAGCGTCAATTTGGATAAGTCACCGGGACTTGTTCAAAGTCTACAGCAGCAACGTTCCCCAAATTACCCAAAGCTACATCGACGATTGCATTGTTGCTGCTTCCCGCACTCGTGCGGAGCTCGTCGATTTATTCAACTTTGCCTCCTACTTTCACCCTGCTCTCAAGATTACCCTGTCCACTTCCGACACCTCTCTTCTCTTTCTCCATCTTTGTCTCCATCTCCGGAGACAGTCACCGGAGACACTGGTGTACTTAATAAACCTACAGACTCACAGCAGTCCGGACGGTACCTCTTTCCACCCTGTCATTTGTAAATAATGGCACCCCTTCTTTCAGCTCCTCCGTCCCCGCTGTATGTGCTCTCAGGACCAGGCTTTTCATTTCAGAGCAACTGAGATGTCCGCCTTCTTCAAAGATCGGGGCTTCCTCCCCTCCAACATTAACGCTGCCTCACCCACATCTCTTCCATTTCACGCGCATCTGCCCTTACACCACTCTCCCACCGCCCCATCACGGATAGAGTTCCTCTTGTCCTCACTTACCACACCACAAGCCGCATTCAGCACATAATTGCACTTAACTTCCACCACCTGCAACGGGATCGCGCCACCGAGCAAATCTTTCTATCCTCATACACTCCCGACCATTTCTGTTTTCTGCAGGGATGACTCCCTATGTGACTCCCTTGTCCCTCCCCACTGATCTTCCTCCTGGCCCTTATCATTGCACCTGGAACAAGCGCAACATCTTCCTTTACACCTCCTCCCTCAGGGCCCCAAACAGTCCTTCCTGGTGTGGCGAACTTCACCTGCGCGTCTGTTGGGGTCATCTACTGTATCCGATGCTCCTAGATATCAATGAGACCCAACGTAGATCGGAAGCCTCTCCCCCTCGTCGAGCACCTGCCACGAAAAGCGGTGGCCTCCCATTTCAATTCTACTTCCCATTTCCATTCTGACACGCCAGTCCGTGGCCTCCTCTGCTGCCAAGGCGGCGACACACAGGTTCGAGCACTGACACCTTGTATTCCATCAGGGTAGCCTGCAATATTATGGCATGAACATCGATTTCTCTAACGTCTGGTCATTGCCCACCCCCACCCCGACAAACTCTTCACCATTCCGCATTCATGTCTCCGTTTCACAACTTTTCTTCTACCCTGATCATCCCCACTCTCTGGTGCTCTCCCCTACCCACCCCACGTCTCTCTTTTCCACGGGCTTCTTTCTGCTCGATTCAGATTCCCCCTTCTCCAGACCTTTATTTCTTTAACAATCAACTTTCCAGCTCTTTATTTCACCCCTCCCTCTCTCCCGGTTACATCTATCAACTGCCAATTTAACTATTCCGCACCCAGCCACAGCTTTTTAATCTGACTTCTCCCCTCCCTTTCCTGTACCGATGAAGGGTCTCAACCCGAAACAAATGACTGTTTACTCTTTTCCATAGATGCTGCCTGGCCTGCTTAGCTTCTCTGGCATTTTGTGTGCGTTGCTTTGGATTTCCAGCATCTGCAGACTCTCTGGTGTTTGGTATATCCGTTTGAATTTATTGACCCGCGCCTCCACGGAGCGGACGAAAAGGCCGGCATAGCTCGGACCCATGCGAGTGCTCATGGCCACACCTTTTGTTTGCAGGAAGTGGGAGGATCTAAAGGAGAAATTATTGAGAGTGAGGACACGCTCCGCCAGACGGAGGAAAGAGATGGTGGAATGGAAGTCGTTGGGTTTGGTGTCCAGATAGAAATGGGGGAGCTTTGGGAACATCCTGGTGAGGGATAATGTGTATAGGGACTGGACATGGGCCAGGGCACCTGAAGACATTGAAAAGATCCAAAGCGTGAGAGCTGTCATGGATGTGTATAGGAAGGGATGAAACTGAGTCAGGTTATACAGATATGAGTTCAGTGGGGCGGAACAAGCTGTAACAGGCATGTTTGAGGCTATTGGGTACAAGGTAGCAACGGGAGTCGCTGGGTGCGGGAACTGTGAGGGTGTTAGAGTGGAAGTTGATTCCCAGAGCTAATAAGGTCAGTGATGGTATGAAGACAATGGCCTGGTGCTCCGTGGTGGGGTCCCGTTGGAGGGGTAAGTAAGAGACGGTGTCTGAGAGATGTCGCTGGGCTTCAATAAGGTAGATCGGTCTGAACGCAAATTAATCTGTCTGAATTTTAAAGCAATAATCAAGCACTGATTGCACCTAAAATTAGAAGTGAATTCCGGATTTTGCTACACGTCAAATTATAAATATTCTCATAGCGATAACTAAACTGAAATTACAGCTAATCTAACCTTTCTGCAACCTTGTTGTTGAAGAGAGCAACGTGAAGCAAAGTGACACAACATATTGAGGAAATTCGAGAGAATTTTGGTATTTAAGTGAATGGAAACGACTTGTCACTAGTTCAATGTTTTTAAAGTGAGGTGGCAATTCTGGATTGCACAGAATGTTTCCAGAAATTCCGAGTTAGACGAACGGGCAATTTAAAAGTTGGGACTCGATCATAATATGTTGCTCTACTGATTGGGACGTTTATGTAAAGTGATTTGGAATGGCATTAAATTGTCCGTTTAAGTGGGCATAGTTCACTGTCAGCACGTTACTTTTATTTTCAGATAATACTGGGCAGACAGACTTAAGAAAAAAAAAAGAACTGAATTGGCTATATTTCTGACATACTTCGTATAAAGAGCAGCAAAAATCTTTACGATTTTTCCCGTCTAAATTTGCAATGTGTAATTATGGTAATTTATAATAAATCGTGTGTAGTACTACTTATTAGACAATCTGTACTGCTCTTGCTTATTTTAATATAACGCCAGTCAATGTTTTCCGAGAACAAGGACAGACGTCCGGATTTCCAGACGCGTCACGCTCTTTTCACGATAGCCTGATGACACATGCAGCGTGACAGAGAGTGACCAGAGTGATTGTGATCGAGTGAGAGAGAGGCATCGAGCTTTTGGAAATACTGTACAATGTGAATTTCGCGTCACAGACGAGCACACAGAAATATTTAAATAACTTGTCAAGGAAAATTCGGTTAAGAAAAAAAAGATTGGGAAACGAAGTTTTTGACTCGAGATTTACAGTTTAAAATCAAAGAGCAGGTTTTGAAGGCTTGAGAAACTGACGGGATGTGACGTGGAATCAAAACAAGTTCCAGTAGATCATGAGACTACAGCAGCAGAATTAGCCGTTCAGTGAATCGATTCAATTATATTGTGCGCTTCGATGTTTGCCGAAACTGGAAAAGTTCAGCTAGACAGAGAAAAGAGCAATAAATCTCCCGGTTACATGCTGGTATAGTAGGCAAAGTGGAACATTAAATAAAGGGAAAACTCCGAGCAAGATGGAAAGAGAACGGATGTCGAGATGGCAGACACGGCTGGGTCACTCTAAAGGTTTGCATAATGCACCCTTCCAGACTAGATCTCTTTGTTTTCAATACCGGATATTACAGTGATATAATGTGCGAGGTAAAATACATTTTACAGAAGGGAGATATCCAAGCAATCTAATCTATATAAAAAAAAATAGTTTGTTTTCTGAAATGACGGAAAGGCAGAACTGCTGGGAACAGCAAAGTTTTCCGGAAGTTCAACTTATATTTCTTGAAATGGGAAAATTATTTCACCCTTTCAATTGAGCGGTACAAACTTCTAAAATGTTTCCAAACTAAAATAGCAGGGAAGAATAGAACAACTTTCAACTGTTCTCTGAATTTTGTCTGGGTCACTCCGTAAATAAATGTATTCGTGCAGCTGCTGAAATTCTGAATCACAGAACCCCAAAACTGTGCCTGGAAAAGCCGAATAGACATTTCCAGGTCTGTGTGGAGGCATCGCATGAGAATGAAGACCAGAGTGCTTGTCGCCCAACAGAGAAGGAAACTCGCCGACAGGCTGAAGAGCAGAATGATGGATTGTCTCCGACTCTCCATCTCCGGATCTTGCTGTTTCCCGCAATTTCCCCGTCCCTTGAGTCCCCTGCGGACTCTGCTCGCCGCCAGTATCTGTCTGACGGTCAGAGCATTGAGGGTCAAAATGAGGAAGAAAGGAAGTAGCGGATTCAACAGACGGTCCACCCAATAAAACCCCTCAAACCCTTCCGTGAAAGGAAGCGCGAGTCTACCGAAACAGACCCAGTTACCGTTCAAAAAACCTGTTGTTTCCATATACAGGAAGTAAAATGGGATGTTTTTTAAACAGAGACCAACAAATACAGCGCCAATCACCAAACCCGCGATTTTGGGGATGCAGTATTTTGTTTTAAATTTAGCAGAGCAAATGGCCACAAAGCGATCGAAAGTGAAGGCGACAGTGAACCAGACGGAGCAATCCACGGCCACGTGACACATGACGTAGTGGACAAGGCAGAACGGAGCGTTGTCCAGGACTCGGTAAAGTCTGTACGCTTCACCCATCCGGTAGAACAGGACTTCGATCATCACCACCATTAGATCCGCCGCGGCCATCGCCACCAGGTAGTGTGTGATACATTTGGAGAGACCGCATTTTCCTCGGCAGAGAATGATGATTGCCACAAGGTTAACTACAATGAAACAGAAAAAAAGACCAAAAATAACAATAGAGAAAATCAAACGCATTGTGCATAGAAATACAGCCATGATTTGTTCGCTTGAAATAAAATCCATCGTTCATCTCTGCTGGACATTATCAGTGGAAGTAAAGAATACCTGTGTTTATGCGGTTTGTTTGAAAACCTGACCGCAGCATAAAGCGCTTTACAGTAAGTAGCACATGCTCACATTATCTCCTCACGATCACAGATGCAGCAGCGATGAGTAGAGTCCAGGAATGATAGAGCACAGAAACGCGCCCTTCGGCCCAATATCTCCTTGCCGACCGACATGGCCATCTGAGCTGGTCCCGTTCGTTCGCGTTTGGAACACCTCTCTCTAAGGCTTTCACATTTGTCAAAATGTCCAGCTGTATTTTAAATATTGTTAATGATTCTGCATCGCCCATTTCCTTTGTCAGGCTCTTCAATACACAGAGCAACTTCTGTGTGGGAAGACGTCGCTAGGAACCCAACTACATTTCTGTCCTCTGATTTTAAATATACCCACTTTTGCTCACGATTACCCAACCCCATGGAGATGAATGACTGGATCTATACATTATCGTGGTTTTATGCACCTCTATTAACGCATTGGCCAATCACCTGCCTTAAGGAATAAAATGCCACTCGGCCGAACCTCTCCCTGTAACTCAGGCCCGAGAGTCCCCGCAGCTTCTTTGTAAATACTGTCTGCTCTCCTTTCAGCGCACTCCTGCCTTTCCGATAACAGGGCGACCAAAACTGTTCACAGAACTCCAAGCGCGGCATCTCCAAGCAGAGAGGTGGTGTAATTAAAGTGCTCATCTACACTTCTTTCCGAAGTCTTAGTTACTATTCGATTGCAAGGTCAGATTCTGAAACCAAGAACCTGCACCCCAGCAAAGTTCCCTTTATTTTTTTTTACTGCTTCGGGGACAAACCATTGCTCTGAGCAGAACATTTTTACACGGTTTGAAAAGTGCACGGCACTTTAAATGTGAGTTTTTTAAAAAAAATCTGTAATATGCATGTCGAACAATGACAAGACATAACACACAACACGAGTAACGTTGTTAGGCAGTCACATCTGACAGGGAGTGTGCCAAAGTAGACTGTTTTGACTGAACGGCGTTGGTGGTTTCTGTCTCTATTGTTACCATTTTTGACAGTGTTGTAGCTTGAAACAATGACAATGCAAATACGCTGAAGCTCTGAAACGTTCCAATGTAAATGCGTACATTCAGTATTTAGCACATTTATGGATTATATTCAGTAATACAGTTATTTTCACAGTATTTAATAATGATATTAACAAAGATTTTAAAAATATATTTACAGAGTGACCCATTTCAGTTATGGCGCAGCTGCGTGCACGCGCATCTTAGGGGGAAAAGAGCTGACACCAAGAAACATAGATAAGAATTTGGTGACTGAAAAAACTTGGGAATTGTCAAAGAACAGAACATGGAACGCTTTTTAATTGAACAGTGCTGGGAGGGAAAAATAGAAGGGGAAAAGTTGAGTTTACCTTTCAGAAAGAGGGAAGAGAATTTTTTGGTGGAAATTGGTAAATTTGCAATTGGGCGCTCAGCCGCTGGAAGTTGCGTGTGTGTTTGTGGAGCGACAGGAGTCTCCGGATCACAGCTGTGGCGGCGCATCGTTTACGGTGAAATGGAACCCTGCCGCCCGATTTGAATTCCTGTCTTTAGCCGAGTCTCTTTCACCCTTCCCCAACAAACTGGCCTCGGTGACGAAGCACACGACACTACCAAGTTGTTGTAAAGCCGCATTTGTTTCACAAATGTCCTTTAGGGAAGGAGAATATTGGCCTTTATATGGTTCTTATGTGACTGTAGAGACAAGAATCCTGTGGATTGTTACGTTAATCCTCTGATCGGGGAAACTAGAAAGGCGCTAATAAAATCAGAACTGCCTGTGATGCTCACTGCCCGTGAAACCGAACAGGAAAAGGAAACAGAATTTCACAAGTTGAAATCAAAGCTACTTACTTTGAGTTTAAACGTTAGTCTACTGCTGACGGGACAGGGTTGGAAGGAATGAGATTCGCTGATGACAGGAGGTTTTGATAGACATGGATTGTGTTTGTTGTGTCTGTACAGTTAGAAGTCTCACGTCACAAATGAGAAGACTACAGGCAGTCCCAGTGACAAGTCTGCATGACCCAGGTTAAAATATTAACAGGGCAGGAGACTGAGGGGAAAGAGACAGCATCTTAGAGATGTTTAATAAACACCGATTATAACAACATCAGCAGTAGCTGAGTCTACGTCCACACTACGCCGGATAATTTTGAAAACGCCGCTTTCGAGTAAAAAATGACAGGCGACCACACTACGCGTTTTTCAAAATATCTCCGTCCACATTAGACGGATATTTGGGCGAATCTCCTCCCACTGGGCATGCGCAGGACACACAGAAAACGGTGTACTTGGTGCGCGTTTGTCCAGTTAGAGTCGAAAAACTTAAAAGGACTTGCTCTTGGCTCTCGCGCAAGAGGACTTAAAACTAAAAAAAAACAAATACTGGAGCGTATGGAGGCAATCGACAGGCAGTTCACGGACAGTATGACCCGGCTGACGACGAGCATTGAAAAACTGACTAACTCTGTTGCATTAATAAAGCACCTTGTTAAATATATAAAACGTCTGCATCGGTGTTATCTTTTGTTTCCATACAATGTTACATTAGGTTGTTACACATCTATTGTCAGAGAAGTACTTGCATAAGTAGGTGAAGCACCTTCATACAAGCAAGGTCAGAAAACAGGGCAAAGTGAATATACTTATTTATTCAGTAAGCTATGGGTCAAGGTATTTGGTGAGTACATTTCTAACCCTTCTGGCTTCAGTCTCGTTACCGTCTGTTCTGAAATTGTTGGGTGGTTGCGTTCAAGAAAACAACGAAATGCCGCGCTGCGGCGATCTGTTCCGGCGCGTCATGACAGCGTTTTTCAATAGTCAAAGAAGCTCACTTTACAAATTAACTCTCACGCCATTCACACCGACTGCCCGTTATAACAGCCGTCCGGCAGTGCTTGCGCAGCACCAAGCAGAAGCAGAAAAAGTATTGTTGTTGTGGTGTTGTCATTACAGCGTTTTTAAATCTCTCCATTTACCCCGTACACACTACAACGGGTATTAGGCGTTTTCAGATTTATTCACTCTGGAGATCGTTGCTGAAAATCTCCGTTTTCGGGGGATGAAAATGCCGTTTCAGTGTGGAGAGAAGGTGTAAACGAAGAGAAAAAGTTTCGTTTTCAAAATTATCCGGCGTAGTGTGGACGTATCCCAGAGACGCGTGAGGTCTCTGCTTCCGTATAAGTAACAGAAAGGTACTTACCCGGGATACCGACAATTATAATCACTGTGTAACAAATAGTCCTCTCATCAAGCATTGTTAATCCAGACTGTTAGTATTTACAGTTCTGTTCGGAATGTTCCTAATTTCTAAATGTTATAAGTTGTAAATAGCCAGTAAATAAACTTAAACGGTTATATCAAAGCCCAAATAGCAGATTTCTTTTACGCCCACTGGGTAAAACTCTTCACCGATCACACGTTGCTGAGAGTCCACCGCGTCTGAATGTTTCCGTCCGAAATGTAGCTGAAGCACAGAATGACGTACTTTTATAAAATAATCGGTTACAAAATGATGAAAACAACTCGTACATGGACTGGTGCTAATTACTGCTAATTAGCAATTATTTCTCTACTGCCAATGGGGAAATAACACGCCTTATTTCATTGAACTGGACGCAACACCAGTTTTAAAGCCTCAAGAGACGGCCGATGCTGGGATTACAACACCAAGTACGATGTTGCCAAACTACTCCGGCAATGACAGGACATTATCTGAGCATCGCTGGTGGCGACAGTAGTCTGTAATCCTGTTGTTGAGTCCACCTCATCAGCGCTGATTCCACTCCAACATGGAGTCTCTGCCTTGCTATTTCTCTCTGTGATGACGCACCTTTAATATCATTCACTTACTTTGCTCCGGTGATTTTTTTTTATCTGGATATGATACATTAACATTAATGTTTGTTTTTTTTTTGGCGCAAACCCTCACTGTTTGCACTGTAACCGGAGTCAGTAGTAAACACAGATAATGGTTGCGAGAAATGCAAACCAATGACTCCAGCATTACAGACATTATCGGCTGCTGTCCCAGAGACAGAGACAAATAGAAGGCATTGTATCAACACCAGTTTAAATGCAAATAAGTACTAGTAACGATATTACAGAGTGACCAGGTGATTTTCGAAATTGGATTTCAGAAAGAAATTGACTCAGAGAAAAAGTGCGTATGAAGCTGCTGAACAGAGATGAACTGCGCTGTGGAACATCAATACACGCGCACAGCGAAACATCAGGATATATAAAGCGAGCTATTCCTGAAACTCGCTGTTCTCGGGTTTAGATAGAGAAACATGCAGAAGTAGGGGACCTGGGTTGTTTGACATTTCATGAAACATCAGATTACAACACGAATCCTTCGTCAATTGCGGACATCGGTAACAGAGTGTAGGTCCAAAGAGAGACGTATTCGAAAGAACACAGCATTCTGAAACCAGCATCAATAACTGAGGTTTCGGCTGTGCAGTGGCTTAAAATTACAGCTGCTCAAATATCTGCGTGTCAGGGAAAGGAGATTAATGGTATATCAGGGAGCATTCTGGCATTAATTCTCGAACCTTTTTCTGTGCGCATGAGAATAAAATGGTTAATTGTGTTGAGGATCTGGATTCTATGAAGGGTCAACATAAGCTGTCTCGCCCACAAAAAACAACTGTCCATATTCGTCCGCAGATGCTGCCTGACATTAAAAGTTCCGCCAGCATCGTGCCTGTTGCTTATAGGTTCATTCACAGGGGTTTCTGTGCTTACACAGGGCCAAATCAAGTGCCGCGAAATTCAGAAGTTAATTCCAAATTGATTTTTAGAATATACTATGTTGTTTTGGCAACTTATTGCTTAACTCACTGGCTAGATTTGCACACAAAACGTGGTATATATTTCTGCCTACAACAGACTATGAGAGGAATGGGAAGTGGTCCCATATTGATGCCACGCCACATCCAGGCTGATGGAGGTACATTTCCCCCCGCTGGAGATCATCCCGCAGTTGCATTTGGTAACAGAGTCACAGAGCAGAGAATCATAGAGCAGTACGGTACTGAAACAGGCCCTTCTGCTCATCCGGCAGTGCCGAACTTACACTCTCCCTAGTCCCATGGGCATTGCATCCGGACCACGCCGTCCATAACTATCCCATTGCTCTTTAATGTTGAAATCGGTCCCGCATCCACCATTTCCGTTGGAAGCTCGTTCCACAGTCTCACTGCCTTGAGAAGATGTTCCACCGCATATTGCCCTGAAATATTTCACTTTTCACCCGTAACTTATGAGCTCTCGTCTACTCTAGTCAAACCTCAGTGTAAAACGCCTGTTTGTATTTGCCCTATCTCTGCCCTTCACAAATTTGTACATCTCTTTACAAAAGTTCCCGCTGACTCCAACGCCTGGGGGAACCGGAACCTATTCCTAACCTACTCGATCTTTTCCTCTAACAGCGGCCCTCAAGTCCCTGCATCATCCTCGCAATTTCTCTCTGCACTCCGTCAAAATAATTGGTATCGCTCATGCAAGTAGGCGACCAGAACACATACAATGCTCCCTATCAGGCATTACCAACATCTTATACAACCTCTACAGAGCATCACAACTCCTGTACACATCACTCTGATGTCTGAAAGCCAATGCACCAATAGTTCTCCTTCCGACCCGATCTGCCTGTGAAGCCGCTTTCTAGGAATTATGAACCGGTCTTACCAGGTCCCCCTGTTATACCGCAGTACAGACTGCCCTGTCTTTTACAGTGTAAGTCCTGCCACGGTTTGCCCTCCCAAAGCGATACACCACATGCTTACCTGTATTCAAGACCATTAGCAACTCCTGCTGTCAACTTCTCATCCAATATTGGTATCATTCGCAAATCTGCAGATTCAATTTATCAGATTATCACTCAGATCGTTGATATATATGACAAACAACAGTGGACCCAGAGCAACACCTGCTTTACACCAGTAACTACAAGCCTCCAGTTAGAGAGACCACCATCTACCAGCACTCTCTGGATTCTGCCTCTGAGACAGGGGTGTCCAAACGTTTTATGCCATGGAGCCCGACCATTAACGGAGGGGTCCGTTGACACCAGGAAGGGAAACCCTGCTGTAAACCAATCTTGAATCCAATTTACTACTTCATCCACAGTGCCAAATGACTGAAGACACCGGACCAACCTCTCATGCCGGACATTGACAAAGGCTTTGCTAAAGTTAACCGGACAAAAGCCTTCATCAGCTTTCCTGCTAACCTCCCCGAAAAAAACTTCGCAATATTGGTGAGGCACGCCCTAACACGCACAGGCCTATATCGACGAACAATCCCGAATCAGATGCCGACTGACCAAACACCTACATGTTCGGTCCGTTATATCTACCAATGTCGGGTTCAACGCCTTATTTCCACAGTCTTTCTTAAGTAAGAGAATACATTAGCAATCCTCCAGTTCTTCAGCACCTCACCCGTGATAAACGTTGGTAGAACCAACACGTCGGCAGATTGTGGAAATGAAAACATGTTGAAATTTTATTTTCAGTTATACAATAATGTGCAGTTTGCCATTGGTTATCTAACCTGGGCTTGGACTGCGCTATCAATCTCAGCACTGAGTGCATTATTGATCTGGCTGTAGGACCACACAGGATGTGGTGGACATTTTGAAAATCATTGGGATAGATGGGTTCTTGGAGAGAGAAGGCATACACCACGCGTTACTGCAGGAAGCGAGTGGAGAGATCACTGCCCCTTTGTCGCTAATCTTTCCGACCCCACTGGCCACCGCAGCAGCATCAGATGATTGAGGCGAGGCAAATGCTTTTCCTTTGTGTAAGTAAGGGATTGGGGAAAACGCTGGCAGTTATAGGCGAGGGAGTCTTCCTTCCATGCTTGGCGAATTATTGGAGAACATTATGAGAGACAGGATTCACAAGCGTACTGTATAGCGAAGCGAGGGGTGTTTAAAATTCAGTCAGCAGGGAATTCTGAGGGGGTTCATGAGTCAGACTGATTGCTTTGAATTAAGAAGAACAGTATATCTGCGAGAGATCGCTGCCCGTTGCGTCTGTACTTCAGAAAGGCGTTTGATAAGTTCCCCATGGCAAACTCGCTCAGCACGTCACGAGCCATGAGATTCAGGCAAACACAGGTGAACACAGAGCTGACCTCCCATGGATTGCGCAGTGTGCTCGGAGATGTAACACATGCTGCCGGGAGGTCGGCGACCAGTGGATTCTCACTGGGATCAGTTCAGAGAGCTCTGCTCTTTATCATTTTTATAATCCTCTCCTTCACTTTTTGCCCGTAACTCTCTCCTTGTCGGCCATAGTAACAAAGTAGTCAGTGATCATTTCATGTAAACCTGCCACTCCCTTTGGATTTCAGTGTGTCACCGCTTTCCTGACATCCATTTTCTGTCTGTGTATTTTCCCTTCCTGGTGACCATTGTCACCCCGCTTCCTGGTGACGATACTAAGTCGACGCTTCACTCTCTCCCCGTTGACAATTTGAAATTCTGGCATTTTAACTCCATCCCTAGCTCCTGCTTTTAATCAGCACAAAACTTACTCCCTGGTGTTGGCCAGAAGAAACTACAGTCTAATCAAGGACAGGGGACGCAGGCAAACTAGGTGTCTTTGCTTCCACCCATTTTGTGGACTCTGAATTGATTCTTGCTTTTGGCTAATCTAATCCGAGCAATTGAATGTGAATACAAGCAGCAAGGTGATGACCTGCTAAACCTGAGGCCATTCTCAGAGGAGTAGCTACTTGTTATGTAAAATGTCAGACCTACCAAAGAAGCAACCTGTAATCTCGCGAGACTCTGTCTGGACAACAGGAATTCTGCAGATGCTGTAAATTCAAGCAACACACATCCGAAGGGTCTCGGCCTGAAACGTCAACTGCACCTCTTCCTAGAGATGCTGCCTGGCCTGCTGCGTTCACCAGCAACTTTGATGAGACTCTGTCTGGGTCGCCTCATTTAACTGTATTGGACCAGTCAGAGTGTAAAGGCTGAAAGACGCAAGGGTGGGCAGAATGAGGAAACAGTGTTGGTTGTAGCCCTGTACAATGACCAATGAGATGGTCACTCAGGTAGGTCAGGTGACCTTGAGTCAATGGGACGGAGATCCAACAGTCCAGTCGATGAGGAACAGTAGAAGACTCGGGAACTCCAAATACGCAGGCGCGATAACTCTCCAGCAGCCAGAGACCTATCGCCGCGGATAAGGTGGACCCCACGGACACGTGGTGAGCGGGACCACAAGCAACACCTGGACAGCCTAGTCACCTTTTCCCGGGTAATAGCTTTTCTCTTCATTCACTGTTCATCGAGTGTCGGGAATTCTAGAAGAGTGCACAAAGGGAGATAGTTTGTGAACCCACGCTTTTTAGTTCAGACAATCGCAGGTACTCATCGGCAAACACAGATTCTGTGTGCCTCACTGATCATTATTACAAAGGGTGATTTTTGTAACAGAACTGGCGTGCCTGTTGGGGCTGGAGGACAAATCTCTTTGTTCAGCGGGAGAGTCGAGTCGGACCGCGTAGATGAGGTACAGAGAGATCTGGGACTGGGTAGTGAGCTGTTACTTCACCAACCCCCCCAACCCCCCAGGATGAAGAATTTAGGAAATTTTGCAGGTCCAAAAGACTTGCATTGTTTTGAATGTTGGCTGACTGACGAAAAGTTTAAATAATTACAGAAATCAATAGTAGTTGCTTGTTTAATGGAGGATTTGATAAAATTACAAGAAAATGCTAAGGCAGAATGACACGGATGAGAAAGGGAAAAGGAATGTCAACATAAAGCAGAAGCCGAGCGAGAGAGGTTACAACAGGAAGTCCTGGGATATCGGCAAAGAGCTGACGCCGAGCGAGACAGGTTTGGAGGAGAACACAAAAGGCTCCAAAAGGACGGCGAAACCTTCCGAGAAAGGGTTACTGAGTCACAGGGTCAGAGAGGTGCGCGCTGGATGCATATGAACCAGTTTGAGTTAACGTGTGAGAAATTACTTAAAGAAAAGGTCCGCGATGCGCCGCCCGCTGACGTGATCCTTCAGTTTACTCTATGTTGCAGTGACGGGTCACTTTGAAGGAGGAAGCCCTGCCAGTGATCTCACTCACGTTCGAGAAGTACAATAAAATTAATTGTTAATCTTCACGCTCAATGGTGAAAGTTTGCTTTCATTCATGAAATACCTGAATATATAGCATATTGTTTGCGCGAAGTCACGATAACCCGTCCAGTTCAGGAAACTGTCAATATGACAAATTTGGGGATGAAGGCAATTCCCTGGATGACGTCATTAATATTAATACGGAAGTTTTTTTTCAGCATAACATGGATATGCAATCGCTGGTGGAAAGTGCTGGTACTGCAGGGGAACTCTACGTGCAATCTAATCGTACAGTAGAAGTTCTAAACGCAAAATTAATACTTCCCGTCTGCTGCTGTTCTCCATAAATAATGTCGATATTCTCATGTACGTGTTACGTACCCCGTAACTGGGTTGCCAAACCAGCAGAAATGGACCGCTCAGTTGGAGTCTGGATTACGGGAACTAAGAAAGTTTTATTAAAGAAATAAGCAACACAGTACTCTAATAGTAAGGATATAAATGCAACAGGTTAGCAATGAATAAACACACATGTACACAGAACTAGGATAAGAGGATCAATCAAGCTCTGTCGCAGTCTAGCGGTAAACATAGAAACATAGAAACATAGAAAATAGGTGCAGGAGTAGGCCATTCGGCCCTTCGAGCCTGCACCGCCATTTATTATGATCATGGCTGATCATCCAACTCAGAACACCGCCCCAGCCTTCCCTCCATACCCCCTGACCCCCGTAGCCACAAGGGCCATATCTAACTCCCTCTTAAATATAGCCAATGAACTGGCCTCAACTGTTTCCTGTGGCAGAGAATTCCACAGATTCACCACTCTCTGTGTGAAGAGGTTTTTCCTAATCTCGGTCCTAAAAGGCTTCCCCTCTATCCTCAAACTGTGACCCCTCGTTCTGGACAACCCCAACACCGGGAACAATCTTCCTGCATCTAGCCTGTCCAATCCCTTTAGGATCTTATACGTTTCAATCAGATCCCCCCTCAATCTTCTAAATTCCAACGAGTACAAGCCCAGTTCATCCATTCTTTCTTCATATGAAAGTCCTGCCATCCCAGGAATCAATCTGGTGAACCTTCTCTGTACTCCCTCTATGGCAAGGATGTCTTTCCTCAGATTAGGGGACCAAAACTGCACACCATACTCCAGGTGCGGTCTCACCAAGGCCTTGTACAACTGCAGTAGTACCTCCCTGCTCCTGTACTCAAATCCTCTCGCTATAAATGCCAGCATACCATTCGCCTTTTTCACCGCCAGTAAAATGATCAATCACAAGTGACAGAGTTCAGTTCAGTTCAGTTTGCAGTAATCACTGTTGTGCCATTGGGGCGGGGAGGAGAGAGAGAGAGAACGAATGAATATGCAAATCGGATTCCAAACAGACCTTCGATATTCCTCGCAGTCAGCTTTCGGGCGAGCCCTTTGTAATGTCTTCTGAGGTCACCGACTGTGACCCCTCCGTTCCAGATACGATCGTTCTTCAGCGGTGAACCCGGCACCCAGGCAAAGGCAGACACACACACCAGGTTCCCGCCCGACCGTATCTTTCCACCCTGTGCGTCTATGGGTGGTCCCGCGACAAACCTCCAAAACTCCACCAACTTGTGGGGGCACACCGCTTCCAGGGTCTCGTAATCTCGTGGTGTCGTGTGTGGTGTGCCTGTTGCCTTAGCGAACCTGTCCCGTTTTATCCCCCTGTTGGGGTATCGCCTGTCCATCAGACTTCAGTCAGTTCAGGTTCAAAGCAACCGGTCTTGACAATACTCAGACCAGTGTCTCTTTCCGTTAATCTCTCTCGTCTCTTCATTAACATTTCCAAATGCTGCTCCATTGTCTTACTTATCTCTCTCTCCTGAAGGCAGGTGGCAGATCAACTGATGATCCCACTGGTGATAGCACAGGACAGTTAACATCTTAGTCTATGTGTACTTTTGTAACCCTCTTTTGTCACATACGTAATTAAGAAAAAAATCCCCAGGGCTGAGAGAGACCTTATCCAATGGTGTTGTGTGGTAGGCTGGTTGGAAGTTTCTCAGAACATGGAGAAACACAGCACAGAAACAGGCCGCTCGGCTCGTGTAGTCATGCTGAACTATTCTGCCGAGTCCCGTTGGCTTGACGCATGACCGTAGCCCTGCACTCCACTCCCGTTCATGTACTTATCCAAACTTCTGTTAAATGTTGTAATCGATCCTGCGCTCGTCACTTCCACTGACAGCCTGTTCCACTCTAACCACACTCTACGTGGGAAATCCCCTCATGTTCCCCTTAATCATTTCACATTGCACCCTTAACCTCTGACCATTATCCCACCCAACCTCAGTGGGAAACAGCCTGCTCGCACTTACCCTGTCTATACCCGTCCAAATGTTGAACACCTACATCAAATCTCCCGTTATTCTCCTACGATCCAGGGAATAAGGTGGCAACCTATTCAATCTATCATAAATTTATCCTCAAGACCTGGAAACATTCTCGTAAAATCTCTATGAACTCATTCAATCTTACTGATAGCTTTCCTTCAGACAGCTGAGCGTAAGTGCGGCCTCAAAAACGTCTTATTCAACTCCAACATAACATCTCATCCCCGATACTCAATACCTTGACTTATGAAGGTCAATGTACCAAAAGCTCTCTTTACGACACTGTCGACCTGTGATGCCGCTTTCAAGAGATTATGGATCTCTATTCCCGGATCCCGCTGTTCCACCGCACTCATCGGTGACCGAACATTCAACGTGTAAATCATCCCAAAGTCCAACAGCTCGCGGTTAACTGAATGGAATTCAATCTACCACTTTTCACACCATTTTACCGATAGCCCAATGACTCTAAATGACTGTAATAGATTTTGGGGAAGTCTGGTCAATTTAGAACACAAGCCAATGACATTAGGTCTGTGATAAGTCTGAAAGAACAGGCGTTCCAGAGTTTTAAGTCTATAGATCCCTATAGCTATAACAGCAACATATGTGCGCTGTATGTCCCCCGCGTCTCTTTCACATTGAAATCCCGCGACATGTCTGTCCTCGCCATCCCCCATGGTCAAGTTGAGGCTTTAAAAATTAACTACAACAAATGCACCTGCGTTGCGGACTGACATTCGCACTTCCACAAAACTAACATCGATTTTTCAAACTTCAGTTAACATTGAGATTGCAAAATGTTTCTGGATTCCTTGGTTTTGATCAGTGATACCCGGGTCACGAGACAAGAGCTTATCACCAGTCTCGAACAGCGAACTGAGGGTGGCGGGGGTGGGGGGCGGGCATGCACCGGTAAACAGGAGAGGTTTCGGCAACACAGAATCGCACGCTGGAGCGGTGCAGTGCATCCGAACCAGGCGGACAGTGCGACTTGCAAGACAGAACTGCGGGCCACAAGGGCGGCACTGATCTACACTAACAAGCGTAGGTCGTTCCACTCAGGAAGAGAGGGGGATATAAACGGGTGAGTGTCGAAAAAAAAACGATTGAAAGGATCGTCAGTTGAGCTGGAGAGAGGAATCATGCGCGACGGTAAAGCGAGTGAGGAATGTGAAGTACACGTAATTACATGGATCCCCATTGGTGCAGAGTTTGCCTGCAATGAGTGGTGAATTAGTTAGACCAGGCAGGGAAACTTTACGAATTCATCACATCCTTGCAGCAATGAGAGCCAGGGGATGTTTTATCGCGTCCTTCAGTTGCTCCCTGAACTTGGTCTGGGTGACGGCGTAAAGGGCCGTGTTTGTGCAGCAGCTCAGAAGCTGCAGCATCGAGCCCAGTCCTCGCAGAGAATCAGGAGGCAGCGTCACCGCAGAGGAGGCAGACAGCAGGCTCCACGCAGAATACACAGTGAACGGTGCCCACAGCAGGACGAAATTGCCAGAGATGATCAGCAGTAAAACGAGGGATTTCCTGCGGCTCTCCATTTGCGGGTCCCTGGCACATTTTCTTTTGTCAGCACGCCGGAGTCTGCTGCGCCCCCTGCTGGTGATTAGAACGCGCTGGGCGGTGAATCCATTCGTCAGGAGAACCAGCAGGAATGGGATTACAGGATCAGGAGGTAATTAAATAATTCCATTGGTATTGAGACGGATAAAGACATATAATGCGCGGTACCCATACAAATAAATGGATGAATTATCATTGCATAACGCCCTGGGAGCCGAAAATACCAGTAGATGTTTCTGAAACAGCTGATTGCAGTCACTGTCCCCAGAATCACAGCCGCAGTTTTCCCTGTGCAATATTTTGTTTTCAGTTTCTGGCGACAGATGGCCACAAATCGATCAAATGTGAAAGTGTCGGTGAACCACACCGGACAATCGGTGGCGGCGTAAAGCAGGACGGCGTGGATATTACACACTAGTGTATCCGCAGCCCAGAGGAAAAGTTCCATTGATGCGGGATCTTGCTCAATATTAGGTCCAGTGCAACGACCATAAGATCCGCCGCTGCCATGGCAACCAGGTAGCGAGTGACAACTCTGGAGAGACTGCACTTTCCTCCCGACAGGAGTAAAATCGTCACCAGGTTCACTGCGAGGAGCACAGAAAATAATCAGCAGACACCCATCAGGGAGCCTTCTCTGTGAAGTGGACATACAATTTATCAGATTTGTTTTCTGTCATGTTAGTAAATCATTGCTCCTCAGGAAGTCTATAGAGAAAATTAACTACTAGATTCAAATTCTAGGTGAAATTAGCGAAAAAATCAAAGGCAAAATTTGCCGACAGATATCACCCAAGAGCAGCAGCGAATAACACAGATAAGGATCACTGATAATTTCGCAACTTCGGGCGTGTTTGGGGAGAAGATGTAAATGGGACATCAAACACGAACTCTACAGAAACTTAAATAACTTTCCGGAACAACGACTGCTTACATCAACGGCAGGCTTGCGCCACTGATCACTATACCCGCCGTCCTGCCGTGCAACAGTCTTTGGCACATATATATAGCTAGGGAGCCTGAGAATATGACACAGTCCCGTGTTGTCAACGTGGAGTGGAGAACCGGCTTGCAAATCTGGCGGGACAAAACTATGTTGCGAATTACTGACAATTACAAAATGTCTCCCTGGTGTTTCCCGCGCCCTCCACTCTCCCTCCCGCTTTTCCCAACTATGAGCCCCTCTCCCTGATCCCTTCCCACTCTCAGTCCATAGCAGAGACCCGTATCAGAAACAGATTTTTCATCATCATCTTATGTCAAGAAATTAGTTATTCTTGCGGCAGTAGTACAGTGTAGTACATGCAATTACTACGGTACTGGGGAAAGGTCTCCGGCATCCTCGCTATATATAAAATACTGTCACCGATCATCCGATCTGCAGTAGCTCCAGTGAATTCGCTCAATGAGCGAGTGATTCGGAGAAGCGGAATCTATCTAAGTTTCACACGACCCATTAACTGATTCGCAGCTGCTGACCTAAAACTCGGAGAAACTGGTCGACTCCCTAGGACACGTTGAGCAGGAGATCTGACTTTGCGGCGGCGGATGCTATGTTCACAGGCCGGAAGTTAACTGGGATGGTGATATTCCTATGATTTTTTTCCTCCAAGGTTCTTTATCCCCTTCAGTTACTCCTGCCCTTATTAAAGAGATTTTCCTCCGTTTCTCTGCATTTATTCCATTCCAGCTGAAATTTTACTTACCCACAATAATGTCCTCTTTTATCCCCAAAGCAATGCATCGCAGCCCATTAGTAATTTTTCAGTTTGCGGATTTTTGTGTTTTTCTTTTCGCTTCAGAACACCGACAGAGTTCACAGTCAACTGCAAACATCCACATAGTTAACAGCATTCTGAAAGACCCCACGCACCCCTCATACAAACTCTTCTCCCTCCTGCCATCTGGCAAAAGTCACCGAAGCATTCGGGCTCTCACGACCAGACTATGCAACCGTTTCTTTACCCAAGCCATCAGACTCCTCAATACCCAGAGTCTAGACTGACACCAACCTACTGCCCTCTACTGTGCCTATTGTCTTGTTTATTATTTATTGCAATGCCTGCACTGTTTTGTGCACTTTATGCAGTCCTGGGTAGGTCTGTAGTCCAGTGTATTTTTGTGTTGCTTTATGTGTTCCAGCCTAGTTTTTGTATTGTTTCCTTTTGCACCATGGTTCCGAAAACTTTGTCTCGTTTTTACTGTGTACTGTACCAGCAATTATGGTCGAAATAACAATAAAAACTGACTTTACTTGACTTGACTTGAAATGCTGACCATAATAAAATAATTAGTGATGAATGTTTTTGAATGGAATCAGTTTGTACAAAGACTACTCGAAATCACTGAGATCACTGTCAAATGCGCTGGCCGAGAATTAAAAGAGAACAACAGTAAGGACATTGGCATTTTATAATAGTGGAGTTCTAATTGTAGAATGACATCTGATACAGACATCGTTTGGCGGACAGTCAGAGGAGAGCGAATGATCACGAGAATATTTTAACGATAGTATAGTACAAATCGAGATGCCTTTCCTTTTTTTTTGAATAAAATGCCAATGGAATTCAAGTAAGAATTCTAAACCTCAAACGGAATTGCGCTATTCAGTCCATACAGACAGCTACATTTTCTGCTGCACAATGTTATTCAGATGAATATTGTTTGAAATGACCACAGAATAAGAGAGTCGGGATTATAGTCACCATAATGTAACTTCTCTCAGGAGAAGACAGATAATGAGCCGTCTCTCTTTATCATTATTATAACCCAATTCTGAGAAAGCCTCAGAGTGACATTTGAAAAGCGAATGAAGGATTGTTTTAAATTACGTGAATTACCAGAGGAAAGGGCAGAGGTGGAACAATTCAGACATTTGCTCACAAATTCCGGTAATGCGGAGATGGAGCTGCAGCGGGACGAATGCCAGTGGTGAACCGTGAGGAAAGGATCACGGATTCCCTGGACAGCCCGGGAGTTTTAGAATAGACAGTCGGTTCTGGGAGAAGTGGGAAGGCGGGATGTTCTGTTCGATGACGTGGCAGGCACGTACGGAGCCGGGCGGTGCTGGGTGAGCGGTGACGTTGGCGGCTGGTTGATAGTCAGACCGATTGTCTGCGGGAATAATCCGCACTTGGAAGTCAGATTGAATTCCGTTGCAAACACAAGGAGAGGAAGCAACTTGATTCAAAGCCGATATTTTCGAACGGAGGATGGAGCCACTGAAAGAAAGCAACGCTTCCAGAGGCAAAATATTAAACGTCGTTCATGAACTGATGTGAGCAACGGTTGAACGGAGTTTACCGAATGGATCATTGGCCATTGCACCAGCACAATTACAAGAGCCACAGTGAAGAGCATCGTTGCAGAATTTGAACTTTCGGAGATTTCTTACCTGGAGGGCACGACAGTAGCAATAATTTCAATTGGGTGATAAACATTAGAAAGCAGTTAGGTATTGTTTTATAGTTGAACTTTGGAAAGAGACTCACCGGGAAGAGCAATGATAGCGAGACCGGGGTAGTAAATAACTTGAATGACTTTTAATTTGTGCGTAATTCGAAGATCCAAGGTCAAAGTTGCAAAGATAAATTGAGCAGCCCTGACGATATTCTTCGGAATTTCTGCCACATTCCACTCTGCTGTTCCCGGTCTCTGCTCGATTACGGAACCAGAAAACCTTCCTTCCGCAGAGTGTGCTCTCTCTGTCCGCTTTGAAGATCAGCGAATCGCTGTGAGTGTCTGAGCGGCTGCTCAGTGAGAACTCTGTGATTCAGATGCTATTTAATAGGAGAGGGAAACTCTCTTGTGACGCCAGAATCCTTCGTGGATATCGGCATTTAATGAAATGACACATGCATTTAATTATTTCTGCATAGTTCCTGAGCAGCAGGTGTGGTGAGGCGCTGTTAAATAATTTCCAGCATTTCGAAACAATTTTGTAGATTCAGCGAAAATGAAGCTGAGTAAAATTCAAAGACAAAGATAACTAAAATGTGCAGTTTTTCGTTGAGAGGAAGATGAAATTTATTTCAAAAGCTTACTTTTGAATATTGTTAATGTGTCATAGTCTGGTCTGTGAAGTCCGCATTCCGGTTCACGGTTCGGTCCGTGGACTCAGGACTCTGGGTCTTCCAGTTGTCCCTTGTTTAGGTTGAGTTAATCATAGGCAACTGATTCCTATCTTGGGGCTTGGAATATCAGCAGCCTTGGGGTTGAGTGTGGGCTGCTGGTTTGTCTTGTCAAGATCCCCTGGGAGCAACCTCCCGGTGGAAGACCAGAACGGCCACTTGCCATCTTTAGGCCGCGGTGGGGAACCATCCCCTCATGGAGCCTTGCTGTCAGTAGTCGCAGCTGTCTTTGTGGTATGGATTCGGCCGTTTCCTGGGCCAGCTGAAGGGCCGTCAGCCACTCCGAGCTAGGTAAGGATCCGGCTGTTTCCGTAGCCAGCCGAGGTCGTTGGACGTAACTGCAACTCGGAGCAACCCCGAAGCAGGGATAGAACTGTCTATTGTTCTTCGATGTTTGTCTCTTCTTGCCTTCGCCTCTGTGGAGTAAGTCAGGCCGTTCTGCAGTTGCCCTGCAGGGGGATCTGTCTTGTCTTGTCCTCGCCTCCGTTGGGTAAATCAGGCCGTTCAGCCTTTGCCCTGCGGGGGGACATGTCTTGTCTTTGCCTCTATTAGGTAAGTCCGGCCATTCTGCCGTTACCCGACGGAGGGACCTGTCCCATCTTGGTGTGGAGATAAAGTTGAGTCCCGGCTTGTCTAAGGATAAGTCCCGGCTCTATGTCTATGTACTGTCCAGTCTCGTGTTCGTGTCGTGTTAGAGATGAGTCCCGGCTTTTCGAAGGATAAGTCCCGGCTCTATGTTGATGTTCAGTTCCCAGTCTGTCTCTGAGCTCCAGCCTCCGAATTATCAGACTCCGCATTTCAAGACCCGAGACCCAGACCCCAGCCTCAAGTCCCAGACCCCAGCCTCAAGCCTCAAGACCCAGACCACAGCCTCAAGCTTCAAGACCCAGACCCCAGTCTCAAGCCTCAAGACCCAGACCCCAGCCTCAAGCCTCAAAACCCAGACCACAGCCTCAAGCTTCAAGACCCAGACCACAGCCTCAAGCCTCAAGACCCAGACCCCAGTCTCAAGCCTCAAAACCCAGACCGCATCCTCAAGCCTCAAGACCCAGACCACAGCCTCAAGCTTCAAGACCCAGACCCCAGCCTCAAGCCTCAAGACCCAGACCCCAGCCTCAAGCTTCAAGACCCAGACCTCAGCCTCAAGCCTCAAGACCCAGACCCCAGTCTCAAGCCTCAAGACCCAGACCGCATCCTCAAGCCTCAAGACCCAGACCACAGCCTCAAGCTTCAAGACCCAGACCCCATCCTCAAGCCTCAAGACCCAGACCCCAGTCTCAAGCCTCAAAACCCAGACCCCAGTCTCAAGCCTCAAAACCCAGACCGCATCCTCAAGCCTCAAAACCCAGACCCCAGCCTGAAGCCTCAAAACCCAGACCCCAGCCTGAAGCCTCAAGACCCAGACCCCATCCTCAAGCTTCAAGACCCAGACCGCATCCTCAAGCCTCAAGACCCAGACCCCAGTCTCAAGCCTCAAAACCCAGACCCCAGTCTCAAGCCTCAAGACCCAGACCACAGCCTCAAGCCTCAAAACCCAGACCGCATCCTCAAGCCTCAAGACCCAGACCCCAGCCTCAAGCCTCAAGACCCAGACCCCAGCCTCAAGCCTCAAGACCCTGACCGCATCCTCAAGCCTCAAGACCAAGACCACAGCCTCAAGCCTCAAGACCCCAGGACTCCAAGCCTGTCTCTAAGCCTCAAGACCCTAAGATGCCAAGCCTGTCTTCAAGCCTCAAAACCCAGACCGCATCCTCAAGCCTCAAGACCCAGACCCCAGCCTCAAGCCTCAAGACCCAGACCCCAGCCTCAAGCCTCAAGACCCTGACCGCATCCTCAAGCCTCAAGACCAAGACCACAGCCTCAAGCCTCAAGACCCCAGGACTCCAAGCCTGTCTCTAAGCCTCAAGACCCTAAGATGCCAAGCCTGTCTTCAAGCCTCAAGACCCCAGCCTCCAGTCCTGCAGTCATGTCATGTCCATGCCTGGTTCTAGGGCCCGAGCCCGAGGCAAGATCCCGGTTCTGGGTCCTTGTCCAATCTCTGGCTCTGCGTTCAAGCCCAAGTCTGCGTTCTTGTCCCTGCTTCTTATCTGTATCCTGTCACGTCCCTATTCTAGTCAAGCTCTGCTCCTGGTACTTCAGTGTCTGTGTCTTGCATTTGGGTCCGCCATCTACCAGCGCCTCCATTGTGACAGAATGTAAAAAAGAGTCACATAAGTATTTGGCTTAGAGAGACGGGGAGAGAGGGGGAGACAGGGGGAGTGAGAGGGAGATAGTGGGAGATTTACCTCCACCATACTTCTCAAACTCAACGTCACCGTTCAGGTGATGGGGGAAAGAGAGGGAGACGGCAGAGAGAGAGAGAGAGAGAGAGAGAGAGAGAGAGAGAGACGGGAGAGAAAGCGCTCTGGGATAGAGAGTCTGGAGGGGGACTGAGAGTCTGGGGCAGACAGACGGGGGTGAGGAGAGAGTGGAGGACCCTGGAGGAAGAAAACCCTGTCTAATTTCCATCAGCAGATATATTTTAGTGATTCTATTATGGTTATTATTTTATGTTGTTTTTTCTGTGTATGCCTGCAAGAAACTGACTTGTTCGGCACAGCTTTGTAGGCTGAACTGCCTGTATTGTGCTGTAGGTTTTCTATGTTTCTATGTTCTATGCTTTTAGAATGAATCTCAGAGCTCTATGTGGTGACATGGATGTACTTTCATAATAAATTTGCTTTTAACATTGAAAGAGACTGTTGGAGAGAGAGAATCTGGGAGGGCAGAGAGAGAACGACTGGGGAGGGAGGAGAGTGAGACGGGGAGGGAGGAGAGTGAGACGGGGAGAAAGGCCAGTGAGGGAGAGGGAGAGACCAAGACGGGAGATAGACCAGGAGGAGAGGGAGATAAATCGTAGATGAGAGAGCAGCCGGGGTGAGGGAGAGATTTGGGATGAGACCCGGGATATAGAGACGGGGCGAGGTGGCGTGGGGGAGGGTAGAGAGACTGGGGGCCTAGAGAATGATAGAGGGTAGGAAGAGACGGGTGGGAGCAAGAGGGGCAGAGAGAGAAAGGGATAGGGACAGAGGGAGAAACGAAATAAAGGCTGGTGAGAGGGGCTGGAGGACAGGGTGGGGAGAGAGAGGTGGGGGAAGAGATAGAGAAGGAAAAGGGGACGGGGAAGAGAGGGGAGTGAGGGAGAGAGACGCTGAGGGAGTGGGTAATGGACGACGAAGAGGCGATGATGGTTTTACTCATCTCGTCTCCCCTCCTCACCTTTTCTTTCTCCCCTCCCCTCCTCAATCTGATCCCTCCCTCTCACCCCGCCCCCTGCTAACCAGTCCGCACCGATAGACCTCGCCTCCATCTTCTCCAGCGAGCCCGCGCCATCTCCTGCCTTTGACGGGCCTCGGTGACGTCACGTTCACTGAGGGGTGAATACTGCACGGGACAGCCTGAAGGATTCGGGCCGAGCGGCCTGAGGGGGGAGGGGAGGGAAAACAGTGAAGGCGGTATTTTGGAGATGGGAAGGGGTGGTAACGGTGCCAACCTCTTCCCGTACCTACATTCCTCCCCAGTGTTCCAGCTTCCTTGTTACGAGTCGCCCTGTCCCACCCTCGGCATCCTGTCACCCCTGACACACTCCGCTCTCTGTCCCCTCTTTCACCGCCCATCTCACCCTGGCTGGCGGCCGTTCTGTGATGATTACCATTGACAACTGCTCCCCCAGCATCGTAGAATGAAGCACAACCTTTTCCTCACCTTCCACTCACTTCCCTCCCTGTTTATTCAATCTCAACTCCTCATTCCTCCTCTCCTTTCCCTCGGTGCCCGCTGTTGCAATTCTCTATTTAACCTTCTGCCGACAGCCATTTTGTGACAGTGTATGACCCCCCCTCCCACTTCCTCCACCACGAAATGTGTCACTCCCTCACACTCATCATCTCGTCACCCTATTTCCCATCCCATCACCCGCAAACCCATTCCCGCATACAACTCGCTTTCCTCTCCCCACCACTTCTATGTTGTGCATGTGCACTTTCTGCTGGGTGGCCACCATTTTGCGATGTTAATTTCCGCCTCTCCTCGTCGCCCTCTATCTCTCTCTCTCTCTCTGTTACCCAGTGAGTCACTCCCCAACTCTCCCCGTCACCCCAGACACCCTCCCCTCTCTGTCCCCTTGTCCTTTCTTCCGCCACCCACCACATCCTGGGTGGTGAACATTTCCATATGGGAAATTTCGCTCCCCCACCCGATCCCTTCCTTCCGTCGTTGAGTGAGTTTCTCCCCTCTCCCTCCGTTACGACACTCAACTCTCCGTCCCATCAGCCCTGACCGCGTCCTAACCCCTCGCTCTCCCTTTGCCCCTCGAGCACACCCCTCCCCTTTCCTGCCGTCCGTCTTATTAGCGAAGGAAATATCACCACCCACCCTTCATCCACTATTGAGTAAGTCACCCCTCCGCACTCCCCATCCTATTACTTCCCACCCTGTCCTATCAGCCCCCTGCCTCCCTTCAAATTCTATAACTTCCCCTCCCTCCCCGTCCCATCACTTCCCCTCCCTCCTCGTCCCATCAGTCCCGCTCCTTTCCTGACGTTTCACTCTTCCTCACCCCGACTTTATCTTCTTCATGTCGGCCACCAGTTTGTGACAGGAACTGTCTCCTCCCCTTTTCGTCCCCTATTGAGTCAGTGACTTTGCCACGGTCACCGTCTCATCAGTCCACTCCTCGTCCCGTCACTCCTCTTCCTCCCAATCCCCTCACCCTTCCTCCCCAAAATCCACAGTTATATGTGTATGTGTGAATATCTGAGATATATACATAAGTTTATTCAATGACAACATTATTAGAATTAAAACATATATACAATGCCTAAGACTATATAAAACACAAATTAAAATACTGTTATTACAATCAATAAGACACTCGATCCCCGTATTGTATCCACGGGCACCGCATGTTCCTTCGCCATAGATTCTGTGAGCGACAGAGGCCATTGTAAGGCAGTGTCTCACTCCATCCCTGGCGGCCACATGAACCAAGGATTCGCCCATTTTAAATCCTCGCCTCCCTCCCTCTCTTGTGCTCACTTCTACCAAAGCCGTCACTCCCTCCCCAGCAGACATTTCCAGTGAAGCGTCGGCCATTCGAGGTGTGGTGAGCAGCAGCAATAATTGCAGAGTTCAGCACCGACAGTCACTCTCGAAATTGCATTCAGCAACAGTGATGGACAAATACCCAGCATGCAGCTTATTGAAACTTCCTCCCAGTGTGAACACGGTAGTGTGTCACAAGGTTAGATGACTGAGCGAATCCCTTCCCACATTGAGAGCAGGTGAATGGTTTCTCCCCAGTGTGAACTCGCTGGTGTCTCTGTAGGCTTGATGACTGAGTGAATCCCTTCCCACAGTCTGAGCAGGTGTAAGGCCTCTCCCCAGTGTGAACTCGCTGATGTACCTTCAGTTGAGATGAGCAAATGAATCCCTTCCCACAGTCTGAGCAGGTGTATGGTCTCTCCCCGGTGTGAACTCGCTGGTGTGTCAGCAGATCGGTTGACCAAGTGAATCTCTTCCCACAGTCTGAGCAGGTGAACGGTCTCTCCCCAGTGTGAACTCGCTGGTGTGTCAGCAGATGGTATGACTGAGTGAATCCTTTCCCACAGTCTGAGCAGATGAATGGCCTCTCTCCAGTGTGAATTCGCTGATGTACCTTCAGTTTAGATGAGCAAGTGAATCCCTTCCCGCAGTCCGACCAGGTGAACGGCTGCTCCCCGGTGTGAACTCGCTGGTGAGACATTAGGTCAGGTGATCGAGTGAATTCTTCCCAACAAGTTCAGCAGATGACCAGCCCCAGCCCAGGGTGAACTGACTGGTGTGTCCACAGATGGAAAGACCGCCTGAATCCGTTCTCACACACAGAACAGGTGAATGGCCTTGTCCAGTGTGAACTTGCTAATGTACCTTCAGTTGAGATGACCGATTGAATCCATTCCCACTGTATGATCAGATGAATGGATTTCCCCCTGTGTAAAATGACGGGAATGCCAGTCGGTCTGATGATCGAGAGGATCCCTCCCCACAGTCTGAGCAGGAGGGATGATTGAGTGAATGCCTTGCTCCACTTCTTCCACTGTATGGTGCAACTGTAACGAAAACCAATCTCCCCCGGGATCAATAAAGTATGACTATGACTATTAAATATCTGGACAGAGACAGCAAAACTGGCGTGTTGTGTTCGAGATTCCAGTAGACAAATTCCTTGTCATTTTTAACCTGTAAAAAGATTTACAAAATCCATCAATTGGTGTTGGAAAACCTTTCAGATGAGGTCACTTGAGTTGTCAAAGTGTATTCCTGCATCACACTATTACAGTGAAGTTCAACACAAGTTGGAGAGAAATCATCTTCTAACTGGGCACAGTGCTGGTATCTGGAATGACCATCAAACTCTCTGATGCTCTTCCTGTCTCTATAAGAATGGGGTATTTCTGCCATCTCCAATCTGTGACCTGGCTCAGTTTGACTCTCTCCATTGGTATTATTCCCTGTTCCCACTGAGCTACTTGGAATCCTGGCCCCATGATAACTGAAACACTCACACAAATAGCCAGCAGTCCATTCCACACGCCAACCACTCTCTGTGTAAAAAACTTACATCTGACATCCCCTTGGTATCTATTTCCAAGCACCTCAAAACTATGCCCTCTCATGTTAGCCATTTAAGCCCTGGGAAAAAACCTCCGGCTATTCAAACGATCAATGTCCCTCATCATCTTATACATCTAAAAAAGGCTCCAAACATAAACAAGAAAATTATACATTGCTTTGAGGATTTGTTAGAAGTATATAAAATTATGAGGGTATAGATAGGGTAAATGCAAGCAGCTTTTTCCACTGAGGTTGGGTGGGATGACAACCAGAGTTCATGGGTAAGTGGGGAAGGTGAAAATTTAACAGGAACATTGAGGGAAGCTCTTTACTGAAATAGTCATGAGTGTGTGAAATGAGTTGCCAGCACAAGTGGTGAACATGAGCTCAGTTTCACCATTTAAAAGAAGTTTGGATGGGAGCCTGGATGGTAGGGGTCTGAAGGTGAAAGTCCCACTGCAGGTAGTTGCAGTAGAGACCTTAAATGTTTTTTCCAGCATTGACTAGATGGACCAAATAGCCTGTTTCTGTACTGAACCTCTCCATGTTTCTATGACAGAGAAGCTGGACAAACTTGGTTGGAAGGGAAAAGGTAGGAGTGACAATGGAGCAACAATGGCTGGAGCTTCTGGGAGCAATTCGGGAGCTGAGTGATAGATACATCGCAAAGAAGTGGAAGCATTGGAAAGGCAGGAGGACACAACTGTGGATGAAATGAGAAGCCAAAGCCAATATAAAATCCAAAGAGAGGGCAAACAAAAGGGGAAAAACTATTGGGAAACTTTTAGAAACCTGCAGAAGATGACGAAAACAAAAAGTCGGATGAGCTCAGGGTGTGGAATTATGATATTGTAGTCATTAATGAGTGTTAGTAGCATCCAACAGTCTGAGGCATTTAGAGCTACAAAATATCCGGGGCCTCAATATCTCTTGAAACCCAAGGTACCCTGCACCAGTTACCTTTCAACTTTTATTTTGGCAGGCACATACAAACTCTACACCCTCAAAATTTCACTTCAGAAGGCCTCCCACTTACCAAGTACTTCCTTGCCAGAAAACAGCCTGTCCCAAACCACACTTGCCAGATCTTTTCTGATACCATCAAAATTGACCTTTCTCCAATTTAGAATCTCAACCCATGGTCCAGATCTCTCTTTTTCCATATTTACTTTGAGTCTCATGGAATTATGGTCACTAATTTTTGTCACCAGCCCTGGATCATTTCCTAACAGCTTATTGCACACTTCTACGTTGGGAATTCTATGTACTGATTAAGGGCACATTTGACAAACTCTACCCCATCTAGTCCTTTTACAGTAAGGGAGTCCCAGTCAAAATAGAGAAAGTTAAAATCACTCACTGAATCAACCTTTGTTTGCTGGCATGGTCTGCGATCACTCTACAAATTTGTTCCTCTAAATCCCTCAGACTGTTGGGTGCAACCAAGTCCCAATAATGGCTACAATATCATAATTCCTTGTCCTGAGCTCATCTGGCTTTCCTATGATGCTTCTTGCATTGTGATATACACAGCTCAGCACATTCATCGCACCATGTTCAACCATTTGATTGCTGACTCTATCTGAGGTCTGAACAACATCTGACTGGTGTCAAGAAAACAAACTCTCCCTTATTGTCACAAAAACAAAGGAGCTGATTGTGGACGACAGGAGGAATGGAGACAGGCTAACCCCTATTGACATCAATGGCTCTGGGTTGAGAGGGTGAACAGCTTTAAGTTCCTCGGCATAAACATCACCGAGGATCTCACATGGTCTGTACATACTGGCTGTGTTGTGAAAAGAGCACAGCAGCACCTCTTTCAACTCAGACAGTTGAAAAAGTTTGGGATGGGGCCCCAAATCCTTTGTACAGGAACACAATTGTGAGCATCCTGACTGGCTGCATCACTGCCTGGTACAGGAACTGTACTTCCCTTAATCACAGGAACCTGCAGAGAGTGGTGCAGACAGCCCAGCACATCTGTAGATGTGAACTTCCCACTATTCAGGATATTAACAGAGACAGGGGTGTAAAAAGGGCCCAAAGGATATTGGGGACCAAATTCACCACAAACACAAACTGTTCCTGCTGTTACCATGCAGGAAATGGTACCACAGCAAAAGGACCAACAGGCTCTGGGACATCATCTTCCAGCAGGCCATCAGACTGATTAATTCATGCTGATACAACTAAATTTCTATGTTCTATTGACTGTCCTATGTACAAACTATTTATTATAAATGACTATAAATTACACATTGCACATTTAGCTGGAGACGTAACATAAAGATTTCTACTCCTCATGTATATGAAGGATGTATGTATTAAAGTCAGTTCACCCTCCCCACTATCTGTTCTGTCATTCTGGCTCCCATTCCCCCAACAACTTATTTTACACATCACCCTCTCCCCACACTAGCACTAGTGAGCCTGACCACTGGGATATTAGTCCCCTCTTGTTCTGTTCCCCTCACTAACGAATCCCCTCTCACCCCTTTGACTTTCCTCTGTCAGTAATCCCCCCAACAGTTTCTAAAGTGGTTCCACCTGTTGTGTGGGATGGCAACAAGAGTACTCTGCGATGGCTATTTAAACCCATTCCCCTTCCCGACTCTCACCCAGTTTCCTGTGTCCTGCACCTTGGGTGTAACTCACCTCTCTTCATGTCATATCTATCACCGCCTCCAACTCCTGGCTGATCCGGAATTCATCCATTTCAAGTTCCAACTCCTTAAAGTGCAGGGTTACAAGCTGCAGCTGGATGAATATCTTGTGGGTGAGGGCATCAGGGACACTGGAGGTGCACAGTGAATTTTACCTGGAGAGATATTTATTTGAACAGCCAGCAAAGCACTGTTGCTAACAACTTTGATCTCCTCCAGGTTCGATCGAGTTCATCTGCACTCTCACACAACCTATGTATCAGGCCTGTAACAGGTTATGAAGTATTTTCTCACCACAGCTTTTGCACATTGTCCATATATGTTTTGCTTGCTAAATTACGCTTTAAAAAGTCAGATTTCCAAATATCACTCCACTTCTTCCCACTTGTAAATTCTCCAGCAACTTTTGCATCCCCACAATACACACAGGTAACACCAGTTTCCGTATTGGACGTAAATATTTCCCCTGAACCCTCCTGAGGAATTGAGGATGTATTTTATAAAATCATTTTGAACCTGTGTAACCTCTGGATAAAAGAATAATTGAGACTGAATAGGAATTTTTTAACTGAAGTAAACTCGGTCTTCAGCGGTTAGCTAAGACAGGCTCATTACTGGTTCTCTGCGGCTTGCAGAGAGAGACACTGAGAGCGGATAACATTATACATCGTACCCTCGTTTGAGTGAAGGGAGGAGGACTCGCCGATAAGGACAGGAATGACAGGACTGTAATTAAATCAGGACCTTGCAGAGGGAATACCTGATAAGGACTGGAGAGCACATCCATCTGTAATTTAAAACTTCATTTTTCGAACTCTCTTATCTAAGTAATTAAGTTTTGCACCAACAGACTTGGTGGGAGTACGACTTCAAATACCATCTTGCAATAGTAATGTATGGGGCTTACTATGTGTAAATATATGGCTGTAACCTGACTAAGTCAGTCCACTTGTCAGATGGTGGCAGTGTTTACGTGCCTTCCCTTTGACGACTGGGTCTCAAACTCCTGCAGGAGAATGTACAGTAAACTGTGGTGATGATAAGAAGCTGGTTTCCCGAGTTTTATTCAGATTTAATGTTAACATTTGGCGTTATGAACAGGATCCCAGTACAGGGAGAGACAAGCGGACAGACTGAGTTTTATTCAGATTCGATGTTAACATTTGGCGTTACGAACAGGATCCCAGTACAGGGAGAGACAAGCAGACAGACTGAGTTTTATTCAGATTTAATGTTAACATTTGGCGTTATGAACAGGATCCCAGTACAGGGAGAGACAAGCAGACAGGCTGAGTTTTATTCAGATTCAATGTTAACATTTGGCGTTATGAACAGGATCCCAGTACAGGGAGAGACAAGCGGACAGACTGAGTTTTATTCAGATTTAATGTTAACATTTGGCATCACGAACAGGATCCCAGTACAGGGAGAGACAAGCGGACAGACTGAGTTTTATTCAGATTCAATGTTAACATTTGGCGTTATGAACAGGATCCCAGTACAGGGAGAGACAAGCAGACAGACTGAGTTTTATTCAGATTCAATGTTAACATTTGGCGTTATGAACAGGATCCCAGTACAGGGAGAGACAAGCAGACAGACTGACTTTTATTCAGATTCAATGTTAACATTTGGCGTTATGAACAGGATCCCAGTACAGGGAGAGACAAGCGGACAGACTGAGTTTTATTCAGATTTAATGTTAACATTTGGCGTTATGAACAGGATCCCAGTACAGGGAGAGACAAGCAGACAGATTGAGTTTTATTCAGATTCAATGTTAACATTTGGCGTTATGAACAGGATCCCAGTACAGGGAGAGACAAGCAGACAGACTGAGTTTTATTCAGATTCAATGTTAACATTTGGCGTTATGAACAGGATCCCAGTACAGGGAGAGACAAGCGGACAGACTGAGTTTTATTCAGATTTAATGTTAACATTTGGCGTTATGAACAGGATCCCAGTACAGGGAGAGACAAGCAGACAGACTGAGTTTTATTCAGATTCAGTTTTAACATTTGGCATCACGAACAGGATCCCAGTACAGGGAGAGACAAGTGGACAGGCTGAGTTTTATTCAGATTTAATGTTAACATTTGGCGTTATGAACAGGATCCCAGTACAGGGAGAGACAAGCGGACAGACTGAGTTTTATTCAGATTTAATGTTAACATTTGGCGTTATGAACAGGATCCCAGTACAGGGAGAGACAAGCAGACAGACTGAGTTTTATTCAGATTTAATGTTAACATTTGGCGTTATGAACAGGATCCCAGTACAGGGAGAGACAAGCAGACAGACTGAGTTTTATTCAGATTCAATGTTAACATTTGGCGTTATGAACAGGATCCCAGTACAGGGAGAGACAAGCAGACAGACTGACTTTTATTCAGATTCAATGTTAACATTTGGCGTTATGAACAGGATCCCAGTACAGGGAGAGACAAGCGGACAGACTGAGTTTTATTCAGATTTAATGTTAACATTTGGCGTTATGAACAGGATCCCAGTACAGGGAGAGACAAGCAGACAGACTGAGTTTTATTCAGATTCAATGTTAACATTTGGCGTTATGAACAGGATCCCAGTACAGGGAGAGACAAGCAGACAGACTGAGTTTTATTCAGATTCAATGTTAACATTTGGCGTTATGAACAGGATCCCAGTACAGGGAGAGACAAGCGGACAGACTGAGTTTTATTCAGATTTAATGTTAACATTTGGCGTTATGAACAGGATCCCAGTACAGGGAGAGACAAGCAGACAGACTGAGTTTTATTCAGATTCAGTTTTAACATTTGGCATCACGAACAGGATCCCAGTACAGGGAGAGACAAGCGGACAGGCTGAGTTTTATTCAGATTTAATGTTAACATTTGGCGTTATGAACAGGATCCCAGTACAGGGAGAGACAAGCGGACAGACTGAGCTTTATTCAGATTTAATGTTAACATTTGGCGTTATGAACAGGATCCCAGTACAGGGAGAGACAAGCAGACAGACTGAGTTTTATTCAGATTTAATGTTAACATTTGGCGTTATGAACAGGATCCCAGTACAGGGAGAGACAAGCAGACAGAATGAGTTTTATTCAGATTCAATGTTAACATTTGGCGTTATGAACAGGATCCCAGTACAGGGAGAGACAAGCAGACAGACTGAGTTTTATTCAGATTTAATGTTAACATTTGGCATCACGAACAGGATCCCAGTACAGGGAGAGACAAGCGGACAGACTGAGTTTTATTCAGATTTAATGTTAACATTTGGTGTTATGAACAGGATCCCAGTACAGGGAGAGACAAGCAGACAGACTGAGTTTTATTCAGATTTAATGTTAACATTTGGCGTTATGAACAGGATCCCAGTACAGGGAGAGACAAGCAGACAGACTGAGTTTTATTCAGATTTAATGTTAACATTTGGCGTTCTGAACAGGATCCCAGTACAGGGAGAGACAAGCAGACAGACTGACTTTTATTCAGATTCAATGTTAACATTTGGCGTTATGAACAGGATCCCAGTACAGGGAGAGACAAGCGGACAGACTGAGTTTTATTCAGATTTAATGTTAACATTTGGCGTTATGAACAGGATCACAGTACAGGGAGAGACAAGCAGACAGACTGAGTTTTATTCAGATTCAATGTTAACATTTGGCGTTATGAACAGGATCCCAGTACAGGGAGAGACAAGCAGACAGACTGACTTTTATTCAGATTCAATGTTAACATTTGGCGTTATGAACAGGATCCCAGTACAGGGAGAGACAAGCAGACAGACTGAGTTTTATTCAGATTTAATGTTAACATTTGGCGTTATGAACAGGATCCCAGTACAGGGAGAGACAAGCAGACAGACTGAGTTTTATTCAGATTCAATGTTAACATTTGGCGTTATGAACAGGATCCCAGTACAGGGAGAGACAAGCAGACAGACTGAGTTTTATTCAGATTCAATGTTAACATTTGGCGTTATGAACAGGATCCCAGTACAGGGAGAGACAAGCGGACAGACTGAGTTTTATTCAGATTTAATGTTAACATTTGGCGTTATGAACAGGATCCCAGTACAGGGAGAGACAAGCAGACAGACTGAGTTTTATTCAGATTCAGTTTTAACATTTGGCATCACGAACAGGATCCCAGTACAGGGAGAGACAAGCGGACAGGCTGAGTTTTATTCAGATTTAATGTTAACATTTGGCGTTATGAACAGGATCCCAGTACAGGGAGAGACAAGCGGACAGACTGAGTTTTATTAAGATTTAATGTTAACATTTGGCGTTATGAACAGGATCCCAGTACAGGGAGAGACAAGCAGACAGACTGAGTTTTATTCAGATTTAATGTTAACATTTGGCGTTATGAACAGGATCCCAGTACAGGGAGAGACAAGCAGACAGACTGAGTTTTATTCAGATTCAATGTTAACATTTGGCGTTATGAACAGGATCCCAGTACAGGGAGAGACAAGCAGACAGACTGAGTTTTGTTCAGATTTAATGTTAACATTTGGCATCACGAACAGGATCCCAGTACAGGGAGAGACAAGCGGACAGACTGAGTTTTATTCAGATTTAATGTTAACATTTGGTGTTATGAACAGGATCCCAGTACAGGGAGAGACAAGCAGACAGACTGAGTTTTATTCAGATTTAATGTTAACATTTGGCGTTATGAACAGGATCCCAGTACAGGGAGAGACAAGCAGACAGACTGAGTTTTATTCAGATTTAATGTTAACATTTGGCGTTGTGAACAGGATCCCAGTACAGGGAGAGACAAGCGGACAGACTGAGTTTTATTCAGATTTAATGTTAACATTTGGCGTTATGAACAGGATCCCAGTACAGGGAGAGACAAGCAGACAGACTGAGTTTTATTCAGATTCAATGTTAACATTTGGCGTTATGAACAGGATCCCAGTACAGGGAGAGACAAGCAGACAGACTGAGTTTTATTCAGATTCAATGTTAACATTTGGTGTTATGAACAGGATCCCAGTTCAGGGAGAGACAAGCGGACAGACTGAGTTTTATTCAGATTTAATGTTAACATTTGGCGTTATGAACAGGATCCCAGTACAGGGAGAGACAAGCAGACAGACTGAGTTTTATTCAGATTCAATGTTAACGTTTGGCGTTATGAACAGGATCCCAGTACAGGGAGAGACAAGCGGACAGACTGAGTTTTATTCAGATTCAATGTTAACGTTTGGCATCACGAACAGGATCCCAGTACAGGGAGAGACAAGCGGACAGACTGAGTTTTATTCAGATTTTATGTTAACATTTGGTGTTATGAACAGGATCCCAGTACAGGGAGAGACAAGCAGACAGACTGAGTTTTATTCAGATTTAATGTTAACATTTGGCGTTATGAACAGGATCCCAGTACAGGGAGAGACAAGCAGACAGACTGAGTTTTATTCAGATTCAATGTTAACATTTGGCGTTATGAACAGGATCCCAGTACAGGGAGAGACAAGCGGACAGACTGAGTTTTATTCAGATTTAATGTTAACATTTGGCGTTATGAACAGGATCCCAGTACAGGGAGAGACAAGCGGACAGACTGAGTTTTATTCAGATTTAATGTTAACATTTGGCGTTATGAACAGGATCCCAGTACAGGGAGAGACAAGCGGACAGACTGAGTTTTATTCAGATTTAATGTTAACATTTGGCGTTATGAACAGGATCCCAGTACAGGGAGAGACAAGCAGACAGACTGAGTTTTATTCAGATTCAATGTTAACATTTGGCGTTAGGAACAGGATCCCAGTACAGGGAGAGACAAGCAGACAGACTGAGTTTTATTCAGATTCAATGTTAACATTTGGCGTTATGAACAGGATCCCAGTACAGGGAGAGACAAGCGGACAGGCTGAGTTTTATTCAGATTTAATGTTAACATTTGGCGTTATGAACAGGATCCCAGTACAGGGAGAGACAAGCAGACAGGCTGAGTTTTATTCAGATTTAATGTTAACATTTGGCGTTATGAACAGGATCCCAGTACAGGGAGAGACAAGCGGACAGACTGAGTTTTATTGAGATTTAATGTTAACATTTGGTGTTATGAACAGGATCCCAGTACAGGGAGAGACAAGCAGACAGACTGAGTTTTATTCAGATTCAATGTTAACATTTGGCGTTATGAACAGGATCCCAGTACAGGGAGAGACAAGCAGACAGACTGACTTTTATTCAGATTCAATGTTAACATTTGGCGTTATGAACAGGATCCCAGTACAGGGAGAGACAAGCAGACAGACTGAGTTTTATTCAGATTTAATGTTAACATTTGGCGTTATGAACAGGATCCCAGTACAGGGAGAGACAAGCAGACAGACTGAGTTTTATTCAGATTCAATGTTAACATTTGGCGTTATGAACAGGATCCCAGTACAGGGAGAGACAAGCAGACAGACTGAGTTTTATTCAGATTCAATGTTAACATTTGGCGTTATGAACAGGATCCCAGTACAGGGAGAGACAAGCGGACAGACTGAGTTTTATTCAGATTTAATGTTAACATTTGGCGTTATGAACAGGATCCCAGTACAGGGAGAGACAAGCAGACAGACTGAGTTTTATTCAGATTTAGTTTTAACATTTGGCATCACGAACAGGATCCCAGTACAGGGAGAGACAAGCGGACAGGCTGAGTTTTATTCAGATTTAATGTTAACATTTGGCGTTATGAACAGGATCCCAGTACAGGGAGAGACAAGCGGACAGACTGAGTTTTATTAAGATTTAATGTTAACATTTGGCGTTATGAACAGGATCCCAGTACAGGGAGAGACAAGCAGACAGACTGAGTTTTATTCAGATTTAATGTTAACATTTGGCGTTATGAACAGGATCCCAGTACAGGGAGAGACAAGCAGACAGACTGAGTTTTATTCAGATTCAATGTTAACATTTGGCGTTATGAACAGGATCCCAGTACAGGGAGAGACAAGCAGACAGACTGAGTTTTATTCAGATTTAATGTTAACATTTGGCATCACGAACAGGATCCCAGTACAGGGAGAGACAAGCGGACAGACTGAGTTTTATTCAGATTTAATGTTAACATTTGGTGTTATGAACAGGATCCCAGTACAGGGAGAGACAAGCAGACAGACTGAGTTTTATTCAGATTTAATGTTAACATTTGGCGTTATGAACAGGATCCCAGTACAGGGAGAGACAAGCAGACAGACTGAGTTTTATTCAGATTTAATGTTAACATTTGGCGTTGTGAACAGGATCCCAGTACAGGGAGAGACAAGCGGACAGACTGAGTTTTATTCAGATTTAATGTTAACATTTGGCGTTATGAACAGGATCCCAGTACAGGGAGAGACAAGCAGACAGACTGAGTTTTATTCAGATTCAATGTTAACATTTGGCGTTATGAACAGGATCCCAGTACAGGGAGAGACAAGCAGACAGACTGAGTTTTATTCAGATTCAATGTTAACATTTGGTGTTATGAACAGGATCCCAGTTCAGGGAGAGACAAGCGGACAGACTGAGTTTTATTCAGATTTAATGTTAACATTTGGCGTTATGAACAGGATCCCAGTACAGGGAGAGACAAGCAGACAGACTGAGTTTTATTCAGATTCAATGTTAACCTTTGGCGTTATGAACAGGATCCCAGTACAGGGAGAGACAAGCGGACAGACTGAGTTTTATTCAGATTCAATGTTAACGTTTGGCGTTATGAACAGGATCCCAGTACAGGGAGAGACAAGCAGACAGACTGAGTTTTATTCAGATTTAATGTTAACATTTGGCATCACGAACAGGATCCCAGTACAGGGAGAGACAAGCGGACAGACTGAGTTTTACTCAGATTTTATGTTAACATTTGGTGTTATGAACAGGATCCCAGTACAGGGAGAGACAAGCAGATAGACTGAGTTTTATTCAGATTTAATGTTAACATTTGGCGTTATGAACAGGATCCCAGTACAGGGAGAGACAAGCAGACAGACTGAGTTTTATTCAGATTCAATGTTAACATTTGGCGTTATGAACAGGATCCCAGTACAGGGAGAGACAAGCGGACAGACTGAGTTTTATTCAGATTTAATGTTAACATTTGGCGTTATGAACAGGATCCCAGTACAGGGAGAGACAAGCGGACAGACTGAGTTTTATTCAGATTTAATGTTAACATTTGGCGTTATGAACAGGATCCCAGTACAGGGAGAGACAAGCGGACAGACTGAGTTTTATTCAGATTTAATGTTAACATTTGGCGTTATGAACAGGATCCCAGTACAGGGAGAGACAAGCAGACAGACTGAGTTTTATTCAGATTCAATGTTAACATTTGGCGTTAGGAACAGGATCCCAGTACAGGGAGAGACAAGCAGACAGACTGAGTTTTATTCAGATTCAATGTTAACATTTGGCGTTATGAACAGGATCCCAGTACAGGGAGAGACAAGCGGACAGGCTGAGTTTTATTCAGATTTAATGTTAACATTTGGCGTTATGAACAGGATCCCAGTACAGGGAGAGACAAGCAGACAGGCTGAGTTTTATTCAGATTTAATGTTAACATTTGGCGTTATGAACAGGATCCCAGTACAGGGAGAGACAAGCGGACAGACTGAGTTTTATTGAGATTTAATGTTAACATTTGGTGTTATGAACAGGATCCCAGTACAGGGAGAGACAAGCAGACAGACTGAGTTTTATTCAGATTTAATGTTAACATTTGGCGTTATGAACAGGATCCCACTACAGGGAGAGACAAGCAGACAGACTGAGTTTTATTCATATTTAATGTTAACATTTGGCGTTATGAACAGGATCCCAGTACAGGGAGAGACAAGCAGACAGACTGAGTTTTATTCAGATTCAATGTTAACATTTGGCGTTATGAACAGGATCCCAGTACAGGGAGAGACAAGCAGACAGGCTGAGTTTTATTCAGATTCAATGTTAACATTTGGCGTTATGAACAGGATCCCAGTACAGGGAGAGACAAGCAGACAGACTGAGTTTTATTCAGATTCAATGTTAACATTTGGCGTTATGAACAGGATCCCAGTACAGGGAGAGACAAGCAGACAGACTGAGTTTTATTCAGATTGAATGTTAACATTTGGCGTTATGAACAGGATCCCAGTACAGGGAGAAACAAGCAGACAGGCTGAGTTTTATTCAGATTCAATGTTAACATTTGGCGTTATGAACAGGATCCCAGTACAGGGAGAGACAAGCAGACAGGCTGAGTTTTATTCAGATTCAATGTTAACATTTGGCG
Source organism: Mobula birostris (assembly GCF_030028105.1). Classification (NCBI taxonomy): domain Eukaryota; kingdom Metazoa; phylum Chordata; class Chondrichthyes; order Myliobatiformes; family Myliobatidae; genus Mobula; species Mobula birostris. The sequence goes on from NW_027274422.1 coordinate 45,389, forward strand.
TTATGAACAGGATCCCAGTACAGGGAGAGACAAGCAGACAGACTGAGTTTTATTCAGATTGAATGTTAACATTTGGCGTTATGAACAGGATCCCAGTACAGGGAGAGACAAGCAGACAGACTGAGTTTTATTCAGATTCAATGTTAACATTTGGTGTTATGAACAGGATCCCAGTACAGGGAGAGACAAGCAGACAGACTGAGTTTTATTCAGATTTAATGTTAACATTTGGCGTTACGAACAGCATCCCAGTACAGGGAGAGACAAGCGGACAGACTGAGTTTTATTCAGATTTAATGTTAACATTTGGCGTTACGAACAGCATCCCAGTACAGGGAGAGACAAGCGGACAGACTGAGTTTTATTCAGATTTAATGTTAACATTTGGCGTTATGAACAGGATCCCAGTACAGGGAGAGACAAGCGGACAGGCTGAGTTTTATTCAGATTCAATGTTAACATTTGGCGTTATGAACAGGATCCCAGTACAGGGAGAGACAAGCGGACAGACTGAGTTTTATTCAGATTCAATGTTAACATTTGGCGTTATGAACAGGATCCCAGTACAGGGAGAGACAAGCAGACAGACTGAGTTTTATTCAGATTCAATGTTAACATTTGGCGTTATGAACAGGATCCCAGTACAGGGAGTATCAAGCAGACAGACTGAGTTTTATTCAGATTCAATGTTAACATTTGGCGTTATGAACAGGATCCCAGTACAGGGAGAGACAAGCGGACAGACTGAGTTTTATTCAGATTCAATGTTAACATTTGGCGTTATGAACAGGATCCCAGTACAGGGAGAGACAAGCAGACAGACTGAGTTTTATTCAGATTTAATGTTAACATTTGGCGTTATGAACAGGATCCCAGTACAGGGAGAGACAAGCAGACAGACTGAGTTTTATTCAGATTTATATTTAACATTTGGCGTTATGAACAGGATCCCAGTAGAGGGAGAGACAAGCAGACAGACTGAGTTTTATTCAGATTTAATGTTAACATTTGGCGTTATGAACAGGATCCCAGTACAGGGAGTATCAAGCAGACAGACTGAGTATTATTCAGATTTAATGTTAACATTTGGCGTTATGAACAGGATCCCAGTACAGGGAGAGACAAGCAGACAGGCTGACTTTTATTCAGATTCAATGTTAACATTTGGCGTTATGAACAGGATCCCAGTACAGGGAGAGACAAGCAGACAGACTGAGTTTTATTCAGATTCAATGTTAACATTTGGCGTTATGAACAGGATCCCAGTACAGGGAGAGACAAGCAGACAGACTGAGTTTTATTCAGATTCAATGTTAACATTTGGCGTTATGAACAGGATCCCAGTACAGGGAGAGACAAGCAGACAGGCTGACTTTTATTCAGATTCAATGTTAACATTTGGCGTTATGAACAGGATCCCAGTACAGGGAGAGACAAGCAGACAGACTGAGTTTTATTCAGATTCAATGTTAACATTTGGCGTTATGAACAGGATCCCAGTACAGGGAGAGACAGGCAGACAGACTGAGTTTTATTCAGATTCAATGTTAACATTTGGCGTTATGAACAGGATCCCAGTACAGGGAGAGACAAGCAGACAGACTGAGTTTTATTCAGATTCAATGTTAACATTTGGCGTTATGAACAGGATCCCAGTACAGGGAGAGACAAGCAGACAGACTGAGTTTTATTCAGATTCAATGTTAACATTTGGCGTTATGAACAGGATCCCAGTACAGGGAGTATCAAGCAGACAGACTGAGTTTTATTCAGATTCAATGTTAACATTTGGCGTTATGAACAGGATCCCAGTACAGGGAGAGACAAGCGGACAGACTGAGTTTTATTCAGATTTAATGTTAACATTTGGCGTTATGAACAGGATCCCAGTACAGGGAGAGACAAGCAGACAGACTGAGTTTTATTCAGATTTAATGTTAACATTTGGCGTTATGAACAGGATCCCAGTACAGGGAGAGACAAGCAGACAGACTGAGTTTTATTCAGATTTAATGTTAACATTTGGCGTTATGAACAGGATCCCAGTACAGGGAGAGACAAGCAGACAGACTGAGTTTTATTCAGATTCAATGTTAACATTTGGCGTTATGAACAGGATCCCAGTACAGGGAGAGACAAGCAGACAGACTGAGTTTTATTCAGATTCAATGTTAACATTTGGCGTTATGAACAGGATCCCAGTACAGGGAGAGACAAGCAGACAGACTGAGTTTTATTCAGATTCAATGTTAACATTTGTCGTTATGAACAGGATCCCAGTACAGGGAGAGACAAGCAGACAGACTGAGTTTTATTCAGATTTAATATTAACATTTGGCGTTATGAACAGGATCCCAGTACAGGGAGAGACAAGCAGACAGACTGAGTTTTATTCAGATTCAATGTTAACATTTGGCGTTATGAACAGGATCCCAGTACAGGGAGAGACAAGCAGACAGACTGAGTTTTATTCAGATTTCATGTTAACATTTGGCGTTATGAACAGGATCCCAGTACAGGGAGAGACAAGCAGACAGACTGAGTTTTATTCAGATTCGATGTTAACATTTGGCGTTATGAACAGGATCCCAGTACAGGGAGAGACAAGCAGACAGGCTGAGTTTTATTCAGATTCGATGTTAACATTTGGCGTTATGAACAGGATCCCAGTACAGGGAGAGACAAGCAGACAGGCTGAGTTTTATTCAGATTCGATGTTAACATTTGGCGTTATGAACAGGATCCCAGTACAGGGAGAGACAAGCGGACAGACTGAGTTTTATTCAGATTTAATGTTAACATTTGGCGTTATGAACAGGATCCCAGCACAGGGAGAGACAAGCGGACAGGCTGAGTTTTATTCAGATTCAATGTTAACATTTGGCGTTATGAACACGATCCCAGTACAGGGAGAGACAAGCAGACAGGCTGAGTTTTATTCAGATTTAATGTTAACATTTGGCGTTATGAACAGGATCCCAGTACAGGGAGAGACAAGCAGACAGACTGAGTTTTATTCAGATTCAATGTTAACATTTGGCATTATGAACAGGATCACAGTACAGGGAGAGACAAGCGGACAGACTGAGTTTTATTCAGATTTAATGTTAACATTTGGCGTTATGAACAGGATCCCAGTACAGGGAGAGACAAGCAGGCAGACTGAGTTTTATTCAGATTCAATGTTAACATTTGGCATCACGAACAGGATCCCAGTACAGGGAGAGACAAGCAGACAGACTGAGTTTTATTCAGATTTAATATTAACATTTGGCGTTTTGAACAGGATCCCAGTACAGGGAGAGACAAGCGGACAGACTGAGTTTTATTCAGATTCGATGTTATCATTTGGCGTTATGAACAGGATCCCAGTACAGGGAGAGACAAGCGGACAGACTGAGTTTTATTCAGATTCGATGTTAACATTTGGCGTTATGAACAGGATCCCAGTACAGGGAGAGACAAGCAGACAGACTGAGTTTTATTCAGATTCGATGTTAACATTTGGCGTTATGAACAGGATCCCAGTACAGGGAGAGACAAGCAGACAGACTGAGTTTTATTCAGATTTAATGTTAACATTTGGCGTTATGAACAGGATCCCAGTACAGGGAGAGACAAGCGGACAGACTGAGTTTTATTCAGATTCAATGTTAACATTTGGCGTTACGAACAGGATCCCAGTACAGGGAGAGACAAGCGGACAGACTGAGTTTTATTGAGATTCAATGTTAACATTTGGCGTTACGAACAGGATCCCAGTACAGGGAGAGACAAGCGGACAGACTGAGTTTTATTCAGATTCAATGTTAACATTTGGCGTTACGAACAGGATCCCAGTACAGGGAGAGACAAGCGGACAGACTGAGTTTTATTCAGATTCAATGTTAACATTTGGTGTTATGAACAGGATCCCAGTACAGGGAGAGACAAGCGGACAGACTGTGTTTTATTCTGATTTAACGTTAACATTTGGCGTTACGAACAGGATCCCAGTACAGGGAGAGACAAGCAGACAGACTGAGTTTTATTCAGATTCAATGTTAACATTTGGCGTTATGAACAGGATCCCAGTACAGGGAGAGACAAGCAGACAGACTGAGTTTTATTCAGATTTAACGTTAACATTTGGCGTTATGAACAGGATCCCAGTACAGGGAGAGACAAGCGGACAGACTGAGTTTTATTCAGATTTAACGTTAACATTTGGCGTTATGAACAGGATCCCAGTACAGGGAGAGACAAGCGGACAGACTGAGTTTTATTCAGATTTAATGTTAACATTTGGCGTTATGAACAGGATCCCAGTACAGGGAGAGACAAGCGGACAGACTGAGTTTTATTCAGATTCAATGTTAACATTTGGCGTTACGAACAGGATCCCAGTACAGGGAGAGACAAGCGGACAGACTGAGTTTTATTCAGATTCAATGTTAACATTTGGCGTTATGAACAGGATCCCAGTACAGGGAGAGACAAGCGGACAGACTGAGTTTTATTCTGATTTAACGTTAACATTTGGCGTTATGAACAGGATCCCAGTAGAGGGAGAGACAAGCAGACAGACTGAGTTTTATTCAGATTCAATGTTAACATTTGGCATTATGAACAGGATCCCAGTACAGGGAGAGACAAGCAGACAGACTGAGTTTTATCAGATTCAATGTTAACATTTGGCGTTATGAACAGGATCCCAGTACAGGGAGAGACAAGCAGACAGACTGAGTTTTATTCAGATTCAATGTTAACATTTGGCGTTATGAACAGGATCCCAGTACAGGGAGAGACAAGCAGACAGACTGAGTTTTATTCAGATTCAATGTTAACATTTGGCGTTATGAACAGGTTCCCAGTACAGGGAGTATCAAGCAGACAGACTGAGTTTTATTCAGATTCAATGTTAACATTTGGCGTTATGAACAGGATCCCAGTACAGGGAGAGACAAGCGGACAGACTGAGTTTTATTCAGATTTAATGTTAACATTTGGCGTTATGAACAGGATCCCAGTACAGGGAGAGACAAGCAGACAGACTGAGTTTTATTCAGATTTAATGTTAACATTTGGCGTTATGAACAGGATCCCAGTACAGGGAGAGACAAGCAGACAGACTGAGTTTTATTCAGATTTAATGTTAACATTTGGCGTTATGAACAGGATCCCAGTACAGGGAGAGACAAGCAGACAGACTGAGTTTTATTCAGATTCAATGTTAACATTTGGCGTTATGAACAGGATCCCAGTACAGGGAGAGACAAGCAGACAGATTGAGTTTTATTCAGATTCAATGTTAACATTTGGCGTTATGAACAGGATCCCAGTACAGGGAGAGACAAGCAGACAGACTGAGTTTTATTCAGATTCAATGTTAACATTTGTCGTTATGAACAGGATCCCAGTACAGGGACAGACAAGCAGACAGACTGAGTTTTATTCAGATTTAATATTAACATTTGGCGTTATGAACAGGATCCCAGTACAGGGAGAGACAAGCAGACAGACTGAGTTTTATTCAGATTCAATGTTAACATTTGGCGTTATGAACAGGATCCCAGTACAGGGAGAGACAAGCAGACAGACTGAGTTTTATTCAGATTCGATGTTAACATTTGGCGTTATGAACAGGATCCCAGTACAGGGAGAGACAAGCAGACAGACTGAGTTTTATTCAGATTAGATGTTAACATTTGGCGTTATGAACAGGATCCCAGTACAGGGAGAGACAAGCAGACAGGCTGAGTTTTATTCAGATTCGATGTTAACATTTGGCGTTATGAACAGGATCCCAGTACAGGGAGAGACAAGCAGACAGACTGTGTTTAATTCAGATTTAATGTTAACATTTGGTGTTATGAACAGGATCCCAGTACAGGGAGAGACAAGCGGACAGACTGAGTTTTATTCAGATTTAATGTTAACATTTGGCGTTATGAACAGGATCCCAGCACAGGGAGAGACAAGCGGACAGGCTGAGTTTTATTCAGATTCAATGTTAACATTTGGCGTTATGAACAGGATCCCTGTACAGGGAGAGACAAGCAGACAGGCTGAGTTTTATTCAGATTTAATGTTAACATTTGGCGTTATGAACAGGATCCCAGTACAGGGAGAGACAAGCAGACAGACTGAGATTTATTCAGATTCAATGTTAACATTTGGCGTTATGAACAGGATCCCAGTACAGGGAGAGACAAGCGGACAGACTGAGTTTTATTCAGATTTAATGTTAACATTTGGCGTTATGAACAGGATCCCAGTACAGGGAGAGACAAGCAGGCAGACTGAGTTTTATTCAGATTCAATGTTAACATTTGGCATCACGAACAGGATCCCAGTACAGGGAGAGACAAGCAGACAGACTGAGATTTATTCAGATTTAATATTAACATTTGGCGTTATGAACAGGATCCCAGTACAGGGAGAGACAAGCGGACAGACTGAGTTTTATTCAGATTCGATGTTATCATTTGGCGTTATGAACAGGATCCCAGTACAGGGAGAGACAAGCGGACAGGGTGAGTTTTATTCAGATTCGATGTTAACATTTGGCGTTATGAACAGGATCCCAGTACAGGGAGAGACAAGCAGACAGACTGAGTTTTATTCAGATTCAATGTTAACATTTGGCGTTATGAACAGGATCCCAGTACAGGGAGAGACAAGCGGACAGACTGAGTTTTATTCAGATTCAATGTTAACATATGGCGTTATGAACAGGATCCCAGTACAGGGAGAGACAAGCAGACAGGCTGAGTTTTATTCAGATTTAATGTTAACATTTGGCGTTATGAACAGGATCCCAGTACAGGGAGAGACAAGCAGACAGACTGAGTTTTATTCAGATTCAATGTTAACATTTGGCATTATGAACAGGATCACAGTACAGGGAGAGAGAAGCGGACAGACTGAGTTTTATTCAGATTTAATGTTAACATTTGGCGTTATGAACAGGATCCCAGTACAGGGAGAGACAAGCAGGCAGACTGAGTTTTATTCAGATTCAATGTTAACATTTGGCATCACGAACAGGATCCCAGTACAGGGAGAGACAAGCAGACAGACTGAGTTTTATTCAGATTTAATATTAACATTTGGCGTTATGAACAGGATCCCAGTACAGGGAGAGACAAGCGGACAGACTGAGTTTTATTCAGATTCGATGTTATCATTTGGCGTTATGAACAGGATCCCAGTACAGGGAGAGACAAGCGGACAGACTGAGTTTTATTCAGATTCGATGTTAACATTTGGCGTTATGAACAGGATCCCAGTACAGGGAGAGACAAGCAGACAGACTGAGTTTTATTCAGATTCGATGTTAACATTTGGCGTTATGAACAGGATCCCAGTACAGGGAGAGACAAGCAGACAGACTGAGTTTTATTCAGATATAATGTCAACATTTGGCGTTATGAACAGGATCCCAGTACAGGGAGAGACAAGCGGACAGACTGAGTTTTATTCAGATTCAATGTTAACATTTGGCGTTACGAACAGGATCCCAGTACAGGGAGAGACAAGCGGACAGACTGAGTTTTATTCAGATTCAATGTTAACATTTGGCGTTACGAACAGGATCCCAGTACAGGGAGAGACAAGCGGACAGACTGAGTTTTATTCACATTCAATGTTAACATTTGGCGTTACGAACAGGATCCCAGTACAGGGAGAGACAAGCGGACAGACTGAGTTTTATTCAGATTCAATGTTAACATTTGGCGTTATGAACAGGATCCCAGTACAGGGAGAGACAAGCGGACAGACTGAGTTTTATTCTGATTTAACGTTAACATTTGCCGTTACGAACAGGATCCCAGTACAGGGAGAGACAAGCAGACAGACTGAGTTTTATTCAGATTCAATGTTAACATTTGGCGTTACGAACAGGATCCCAGTACAGGGAGAGACAAGCAGACAGACTGAGTTTTATTCAGATTCAACGTTAACATTTGGCGTTATGAACAGGATCCCAGTACAGGGAGAGACAAGCGGACAGACTGAGTTTTATTCACATTTAACGTTAACATTTGGCGTTATGAACAGGATCCCAGTACAGGGAGAGACAAGCGGACAGACTGAGTTTTATTCAGATTTAACGTTAACATTTGGCGTTATGAACAGGATTCCAGTACAGGGAGAGACAAGCGGACAGACTGAGTTTTATTCAGATTCAATGTTAACATTTGGCGTTACGAACAGGATCCCAGTACAGGGAGAGACAAGCGGACAGACTGAGTTTTATTCAGATTCAATGTTAACATTTGGCGTTATGAACAGGATCCCAGTACAGGGAGAGACAAGCGGACAGACTGAGTTTTATTCTGATTTAACGTTAACATTTGGCGTTATGAACAGGATCCCAGTACAGGGAGAGACAAGCAGACAGACTGAGTTTTATTCAGATTCAATGTTAACATTTGGCATTATGAACAGGATCCCAGTACAGGGAGAGACAAGCAGACAGACTGAGTTTTATCAGATTCAATGTTAACATTTGGCGTTATGAACAGGATCCCAGTACAGGGAGAGACAAGCAGACAGACTGAGTTTTATTCAGATTCAATGTTAACATTTGGCGTTATGAACAGGATCCCAGTACAGGGAGAGACAAGCAGACAGACTGAGTTTTATTCAGATTCAATGTTAACATTTGGCGTTATGAACAGGTTCCCAGTACAGGGAGTATCAAGCGGACAGACTGAGTTTTATTCAGATTCAATGTTAACATTTGGCTTTATGAACAGGATCCCAGTACAGGGAGAGACAAGCGGACAGACTGAGTATTATTCAGATTTAATGTTAACATTTGGCGTTATGAACAGGATCCCAGTACAGGGAGAGACAAGCAGACAGACTGAGTTTTATTCAGATTTAATGTTAACATTTGGCGTTATGAACAGGATCCCAGTACAGGGAGAGACAAGCAGACAGGCTGAGTTTTATTCAGATTCGATGTTAACATTTGGCGTTATGAACAGGATCCCAGTACAGGGAGAGACAAGCGGACAGACTGAGTTTTATTCAGATTTAATGTTAACATTTGGCGTTATGAACAGGATCCCAGCACAGGGAGAGACAAGCGGACAGGCTGAGTTTTATTCAGATTCAATGTTAACATTTGGCGTTATGAACACGATCCCAGTACAGGGAGAGACAAGCAGACAGGCTGAGTTTTATTCAGATTTAATGTTAACATTTGGCGTTATGAACAGGATCCCAGTACAGGGAGAGACAAGCAGACAGACTGAGTTTTATTCAGATTCAATGTTAACATTTGGCATTATGAACAGGATCACAGTACAGGGAGAGACAAGCGGACAGACTGAGTTTTATTCAGATTTAATGTTAACATTTGGCGTTATGAACAGGATCCCAGTACAGGGAGAGACAAGCAGGCAGACTGAGTTTTATTCAGATTCAATGTTAACATTTGGCATCACGAACAGGATCCCAGTACAGGGAGAGACAAGCAGACAGACTGAGTTTTATTCAGATTTAATATTAACATTTGGCGTTATGAACAGGATCCCAGTACAGGGAGAGACAAGCGGACAGACTGAGTTTTATTCAGATTCGATGTTATCATTTGGCGTTATGAACAGGATCCCAGTACAGGGAGAGACAAGCGGACAGACTGAGTTTTATTCAGATTCGATGTTAACATTTGGCGTTATGAACAGGATCCCAGTACAGGGAGAGACAAGCAGACAGACTGAGTTTTATTCAGATTCGATGTTAACATTTGGCGTTATGAACAGGATCCCAGTACAGGGAGAGACAAGCAGACAGACTGAGTTTTATTCAGATTTAATGTTAACATTTGGCGTTATGAACAGGATCCCAGTACAGGGAGAGACAAGCGGACAGACTGAGTTTTATTCAGATTCAATGTTAACATTTGGCGTTACGAACAGGATCCCAGTACAGGGAGAGACAAGCGGACAGACTGAGTTTTATTCAGATTCAATGTTAACATTTGGCGTTACGAACAGGATCCCAGTACAGGGAGAGACAAGCGGACAGACTGAGTTTTATTCAGATTCAATGTTAACATTTGGCGTTACGAACAGGATCCCAGTACAGGGAGAGACAAGCGGACAGACTGAGTTTTATTCAGATTCAATGTTAACATTTGGCGTTATGAACAGGATCCCAGTACAGGGAGAGACAAGCGGACAGACTGTGTTTTATTCTGATTTAACGTTAACATTTGGCGTTACGAACAGGATCCCAGTACAGGGAGAGACAAGCAGACAGACTGAGTTTTATTCAGATTCAATGTTAACATTTGGCGTTATGAACAGGATCCCAGTACAGGGAGAGACAAGCAGACAGACTGAGTTTTATTCAGATTTAACGTTAACATTTGGCGTTATGAACAGGATCCCAGTACAGGGAGAGACAAGCGGACAGACTGAGTTTTATTCAGATTTAACGTTAACATTTGGCGTTATGAACAGGATCCCAGTACAGGGAGAGACAAGCGGACAGACTGAGTTTTATTCAGATTTAATGTTAACATTTGGCGTTATGAACAGGATCCCAGTACAGGGAGAGACAAGCGGACAGACTGAGTTTTATTCAGATTCAATGTTAACATTTGGCGTTACGAACAGGATCCCAGTACAGGGAGAGACAAGCGGACAGACTGAGTTTTATTCAGATTCAATGTTAACATTTGGCGTTATGAACAGGATCCCAGTACAGGGAGAGACAAGCGGACAGACTGAGTTTTATTCTGATTTAACGTTAACATTTGGCGTTATGAACAGGATCCCAGTAGAGGGAGAGACAAGCAGACAGACTGAGTTTTATTCAGATTCAATGTTAACATTTGGCATTATGAACAGGATCCCAGTACAGGGAGAGACAAGCAGACAGACTGAGTTTTATCAGATTCAATGTTAACATTTGGCGTTATGAACAGGATCCCAGTACAGGGAGAGACAAGCAGACAGACTGAGTTTTATTCAGATTCAATGTTAACATTTGGCGTTATGAACAGGATCCCAGTACAGGGAGAGACAAGCAGACAGACTGAGTTTTATTCAGATTCAATGTTAACATTTGGCGTTATGAACAGGTTCCCAGTACAGGGAGTATCAAGCAGACAGACTGAGTTTTATTCAGATTCAATGTTAACATTTGGCGTTATGAACAGGATCCCAGTACAGGGAGAGACAAGCGGACAGACTGAGTTTTATTCAGATTTAATGTTAACATTTGGCGTTATGAACAGGATCCCAGTACAGGGAGAGACAAGCAGACAGACTGAGTTTTATTCAGATTTAATGTTAACATTTGGCGTTATGAACAGGATCCCAGTACAGGGAGAGACAAGCAGACAGACTGAGTTTTATTCAGATTTAATGTTAACATTTGGCGTTATGAACAGGATCCCAGTACAGGGAGAGACAAGCAGACAGACTGAGTTTTATTCAGATTCAATGTTAACATTTGGCGTTATGAACAGGATCCCAGTACAGGGAGAGACAAGCAGACAGATTGAGTTTTATTCAGATTCAATGTTAACATTTGGCGTTATGAACAGGATCCCAGTACAGGGAGAGACAAGCAGACAGACTGAGTTTTATTCAGATTCAATGTTAACATTTGTCGTTATGAACAGGATCCCAGTACAGGGACAGACAAGCAGACAGACTGAGTTTTATTCAGATTCAATGTTAACATTTGGCGTTATGAACAGGATCCCAGTACAGGGAGAGACAAGCAGACAGACTGAGTTTTATTCAGATTAGATGTTAACATTTGGCGTTATGAACAGGATCCCAGTACAGGGAGAGACAAGCAGACAGGCTGAGTTTTATTCAGATTCGATGTTAACATTTGGCGTTATGAACAGGATCCCAGTACAGGGAGAGACAAGCAGATAGACTGTGTTTAATTCAGATTTAATGTTAACATTTGGTGTTATGAACAGGATCCCAGTACAGGGAGAGACAAGCGGACAGACTGAGTTTTATTCAGATTTAATGTTAACATTTGGCGTTATGAACAGGATCCCAGCACAGGGAGAGACAAGCGGACAGGCTGAGTTTTATTCAGATTCAATGTTAACATTTGGCGTTATGAACAGGATCCCAGTACAGGGAGAGACAAGCAGACAGGCTGAGTTTTATTCAGATTTAATGTTAACATTTGGCGTTATGAACAGGATCCCAGTACAGGGAGAGACAAGCAGACAGACTGAGATTTATTCAGATTCAATGTTAACATTTGGCGTTATGAACAGGATCCCAGTACAGGGAGAGACAAGCGGACAGACTGAGTTTTATTCAGATTTAATGTTAACATTTGGCGTTATGAACAGGATCCCAGTACAGGGAGAGACAAGCAGGCAGACTGAGTTTTATTCAGATTCAATGTTAACATTTGGCATCACGAACAGGATCCCAGTACAGGGAGAGACAAGCAGACAGACTGAGATTTATTCAGATTTAATATTAACATTTGGCGTTATGAACAGGATCCCAGTACAGGGAGAGACAAGCGGACAGACTGAGTTTTATTCAGATTCGATGTTATCATTTGGCGTTATGAACAGGATCCCAGTACAGGGAGAGACAAGCGGACAGGGTGAGTTTTATTCAGATTCGATGTTAACATTTGGCGTTATGAACAGGATCCCAGTACAGGGAGAGACAAGCAGACAGACTGAGTTTTATTCAGATTCAATGTTAACATTTGGCGTTATGAACAGGATCCCAGTACAGGGAGAGACAAGCGGACAGACTGAGTTTTATTCAGATTCAATGTTAACATATGGCGTTATGAACAGGATCCCAGTACAGGGAGAGACAAGCAGACAGGCTGAGTTTTATTCAGATTTAATGTTAACATTTGGCGTTATGAACAGGATCCCAGTACAGGGAGAGACAAGCAGACAGACTGAGTTTTATTCAGATTCAATGTTAACATTTGGCATTATGAACAGGATCACAGTACAGGGAGAGACAAGCGGACAGACTGAGTTTTATTCAGATTTAATGTTAACATTTGGCGTTATGAACAGGATCCCAGTACAGGGAGAGACAAGCAGGCAGACTGAGTTTTATTCAGATTCAATGTTAACATTTGGCATCACGAACAGGATCCCAGTACAGGGAGAGACAAGCAGACAGACTGAGTTTTATTCAGATTTAATATTAACATTTGGCGTTATGAACAGGATCCCAGTACAGGGAGAGACAAGCGGACAGACTGAGTTTTATTCAGATTCGATGTTATCATTTGGCGTTATGAACAGGATCCCAGTACAGGGAGAGACAAGCGGACAGACTGAGTTTTATTCAGATTCGATGTTAACATTTGGCGTTATGAACAGGATCCCAGTACAGGGAGAGACAAGCAGACAGACTGAGTTTTATTCAGATTCGATGTTAACATTTGGCGTTATGAACAGGATCCCAGTACAGGGAGAGACAAGCAGACAGACTGAGTTTTATTCAGATATAATGTCAACATTTGGCGTTATGAACAGGATCCCAGTACAGGGAGAGACAAGCGGACAGACTGAGTTTTATTCAGATTCAATGTTAACATTTGGCGTTACGAACAGGATCCCAGTACAGGGAGAGACAAGCGGACAGACTGAGTTTTATTCAGATTCAATGTTAACATTTGGCGTTACGAACAGGATCCCAGTACAGGGAGAGACAAGCGGACAGACTGAGTTTTATTCACATTCAATGTTAACATTTGGCGTTACGAACAGGATCCCAGCACAGGGAGAGACAAGCGGACAGACTGAGTTTTATTCAGATTCAATGTTAACATTTGGCGTTATGAACAGGATCCCAGTACAGGGAGAGACAAGCAGACAGACTGAGTTTTATTCAGATTGAATGTTAACATTTGGCGTTATGAACAGGATCCCAGTACGGGGAGAGACAAGCGGACAGACTGAGTTTTATTCAGATTCAATGTTAACATTTGGCGTTATGAACAGGATCCCAGTACAGGGAGAGACAAGCAGACAGACTGAGTTTTATTCAGATTCAATGTTAACATTTGGCGTTATGAACAGGATCGCAGTACAGGGAGAGACAAGCAGACAGACTGAGTTTTATTCAGATTCAATGTTAACATTTGGCGTTATGAACAGGATCGCAGTACAGGGAGAGACAAGCAGACAGACTGAGTTTTATTCAGATTCAATGTTAACATTTGGTGTTATGAACAGGATCCCAGTACAGGGAGAGACAAGCAGACAGACTGAGTTTTATTCAGATTTAATGTTAACATTTGGCGTTATGAACAGGATCCCAGTACAGGGAGAGACAAGCGGACAGACTGAGTTTTATTCAGATTTAATGTTAACATTTGGCGTTATGAACAGGATCCCAGTACAGGGAGAGACAAGCAGACAGACTGAGTTTTATTCAGATTTAATGTTAACATTTGGCGTTATGAACAGGATCGCAGTACAGGGAGAGACAAGCAGACAGACTGAGTTTTATTCAGATTTAATGTTAACATTTGGCGTTATGAACAGGATCCCAGTACGGGGAGAGACAAGCAGACAGACTGAGTTTTATTCAGATTTAATGTTAACATTTGGCGTTATGAACAGGATCCCAGTACAGGGAGAGACAAGCGGACAGACTGAGTTTTATTCAGATTTAATGTGAACATTTGGCGTTATGAACAGGATCCCAGTACAGGGAGAGACAAGCAGACAGACTGAGTTTTATTCAGATTTAATGTTAACATTTGGCGTTATGAACAGGATCCCAGTACAGGGAGAGACAAGCGGACAGACTGAGTTTTATTCAGATTCAATGTTAACATTTGGCGTTATGAACAGGATCCCAGTACAGGGAGAGACAAGCAGACAGACTGAGTTTTATTCAGATTCAATGTTAACATTTGGCGTTATGAACAGGATCCCAGTACAGGGAGAGACAAGCAGACAGACTGAGTTAGTGTCCGGGCCACTCTGGGGCTGCGGAGACCGACCGGGCGCCCAATAGGTATTTTACCTTTTGTCTCTCTCCGTTATTAACTCACCTCTCTTCATCTCACATGGGGGTAGAACAAAGGTGATTTTCTCAACAGCTGATGTCAAAGATTTTGTTCCCTCGGAGGGAAATGGAAATAAATCAGAAAGCGGACATTTACTTTGGGATTTGTTCCTTTTTGACGGAGAGCGGTAACGCCCTCTCGGCTGGTCCGCCTCGGCTATTGGTTGTAACCAGTGATTGACATCGCCTCGCACCAATGGGAATAGCGCGGCTCCTGTATCCTCTGTTGACAGCGGTGGGGGAGGGGTTGGTCACGGGATTCGTAGCTCAGCCGTTGAACGGACAAAGCTCGAGCTCTCCAGCGCGTGAGTGACGTAAGACACCGCGCACGTGAGGGCAGATGCCGGCGTGGGGAACCCATGTGTGACGTCAGTCGCGTGTGTGCCCCTGTGTGACGTCACCTGTGGGGGAGCGCTCGTATTTAGAAACACCTGAATGGACGTTTCTGATGATTTCGGTGGGACAACAACATTAATCACGGGTTTCATCACTGAATCCAGTGTTGTGAGATGGAAAGTCCCCTGTTATGTGTCCGGCTGTGCTGTGTTGTCGGTGGAGTGGGCAGCCTGGTGTTTGTCTCGATTCGGGTCACAACACCAGAATTGCCAGCGGGGTCCACACACAGTGTATTAGTCAACAGAAAACCTCTCGTCCCTGCGGTCTCTGTCTCCTGGTAAACTCAACACCCTGACAATGTGGACCAGAGACACCCCTTCCTCTCAGAGTCAGGGAATCACTCAGACAGCTGATCACTGAGAGGAATTATATTTATTGGTCATTAAAGTTCACCCAGATTCGTTTGGACGGATTTGATGTGGAGTTCGGGGTGTCACAGTGAAAGGGCCGGACGGCCGAACTCTCTCCGTTGTCCAAACATCCTTCCAGGTGAGGCGACACTTCACCTGTGAATCTTCCGGGGTCGCCCGTTGTGTCCGCTGCTCCGGATGCGGCCGCCTCGACACTGGTGACACCAGATCCTCCGCAGTTGTGCGGGGTAGGGTTGTGTTTTGGTGGGGGGGGGGGGGTCGATGTTATTGTTCCCTTTTGTGCGGGAGGGGTGGGTTTTGGGGGTTGATGATCGGGATGCCGTTCTTTTTGATGCGGGGGGTGGGGTGGGAGTTTGATTTTTCTCTCTGAACGACTTTCATGTTCTTTCTTTGTTTCGTGACTCTGTGGAGGAGAACAAAAACTCAGTTGTTCATAAATACCTGCTTTGACAGTAAATTAACCTTTGAACTATCCGCTCCTAGCGTGAATTCCCGGTGTCCAAACATTTTCATTCCCATTCCCATTCCCGTCCCGACGCGTCAACCCATCGCCTCCTCTTGTGCCAAGGTGAAGCCACCGTCAGGGTCCAGGATCAGCACCTTGTATTCCGTCTGAATACCCCCTCCCCAACCCGATGGCATGAATATCGATTTCTCCTTCCTTTGAACAAATCTCCCCCTCACCCCCCCTCCCACTCCCTCTCTTCCTCTCTGACTTTTCACGTCCTCTCACCTGCTGATCACTTCTCTCTGGGTCCACTGCTCCATCCCTTTCTCCTGTTCTCCACTCTCCTCTCCTATTAGATTCTATTTTCTTCAGCTCTTGACCTTTCCCACCTACCTGGCTTCACCTATCATCTTCCTGCGAGACATTTCTTCGCCCGCCCCGATTTTATTCAGATATTTCCCCCATTGCATTTCAGTCCTGAAGGAGGGTTCAACTGGAAACATCGACTGTTGACTCTTTTCGATAGATGGTGCCCGGCCTGCTGAGTTCTGCCAACATTTTGTTTGTGTTGCTTTGGATTTTCAGCATCTGCAGACTTTGTCGTGTTTGTGATTTACCTCTCCGTTGTCGCTCCAGCCTCCGGCCACTGGTGGCGCTGCATGGACCTCCGGCCACTGGTGGCGCTGCATGGACCTCCGGCCACCGGCGGCGCTGCCGCGAACATCCTGCTAAACGCATGCGCGGTGCCGAATGCCGCTGCTGTTGGCGGTTCTCCTGTTGGGGCGGCGGTGAGTGGAAACAAATCTCGGGTTTGTGTGAATCGGGGCCGGTGGATCGGGAAAGGTCCGGGCCCGGGCTCTGTCTGACGGCTGGAGCAGGGGTGCAGTGACAATCTTTTAGGTGTTGGAGCTGTACGAGGGGTGATTGATAAGTTTCTGGCCTAAGTCAGAAGGCCTGAAGTTTACAGCTGTCGTTACATGTACGTGTTGTTCCGCTCTGTGAGTGATCATGCAGAAAGTTTGAAGCTAATAACTGTTGTGGTATTTCTGTGTCAGATAATTGAAAATTGACACGTTTTCTAAAATTGACTCCTTCCACCTTAGGCCACGAACCTATCAATCACCCCTGGTATGTCGCACCCAATGTGTGTACCTGCTCATTTCATGCACTGGGCAACTTCCTTGTCCCATTCATGTAATGAGCAGGTACACAAATTGGGTGTGGTATATGTATGTAGATATATATGAATAGGGCTTTTTATAATGTCAAGCACTAAACCAAGATGCAAGAAATATATGAATTCCAGAGCTCCACAGAACTTTACAACTCCTCCCTTGGAGGATCAGACACCCTGAGCCGATAGGCTGGTCCTGGACTTATTTCATAATTTACTGGCATAATTTACATATTACTATTTAACTATTTATTACTATTTTTCTATTACTATTTATTATTTCCGTGACTATTATTTCCGAGGACTGAGAGCACCAACTGGAGAGAACCCTTCTGACTCAGGGTTTCCATTAATTCAGTCAGGAGCAAGTTTGGTGAGTCTCATTTACTCAAATACTGGTCCTTCAGACATTACATATCTATACAAGGTAAGGTAGGGAATAGTTGTGGTGAGACTGAATGTGCCCAGAAATACCAGTTATGCCTCTGTCAGACCCAGTTGCAATCACTCCAGGTCTGGTAATGTACTGTCAGTATCCCAGCTCTTTAAAGTCACTCACGTTCCCTAAGTGTTTGTTCATTTGAAGAACTTGCATCTTCTGAAGTAGCTTTTGGTCTGTTCTGAGTGTGGAGAGAGAAAGAGAAATAATTGTTTGAAATGACTTGTTGCAAACTCACTCCCCATACCCTGTGCATTCTCAACCAGATTATTGATTTAGATGACATGTAGCAATGGGTGTAACCCTGGGGAACTCCACGAGGCGTGGGCCTGGACTCCAATAAACAGCCTCCCATCATCACCATCTGCTTCCTCCCATCTAGCTGTTCCCAGACTCTGGGCTCTGTGACAAAGCCCAGGTCCCTCCTTTCTCTGCCAGTGTAAAGTCTCAGGCCATCCGGTTCTGTAGCACCGTTTGGTGAATTGTAATCATCCTAGTGGATATCTCTGTTACCTGTGCTGAGTGTCAGTCAGCGCTCCAGCTGTATTATTGGCCAATTCTTCCAGAGCGGCTGCTGAATTAATTATTTCCCTGGAATTTCTGGCTCCCCCACAGGAGGGGAAGGCAACCATCCCCAATCCGTTATATGCCTTCGTTGCCTATTCCATTGGGGGTGATCCAGGATCCTCCAGTGTGACACACGGTCGGCCAAACAGCAGCGACCACTCCAACCCTCGTCCCGCCCTGGAGGACCCGTCCGGTCGGGTGTGGCTCCGTGCCGCTGCCCTGTTCTTTCTCCCGACAGCCAGGGATAGGCCCCGTTTTCCTGATTGATTCCTGGGATGGCAGGACTTTCATATGAGGAAAGACTGGATTGGCTAGGCTTATACTCGTTGGAATTTAGAAGATTGAGGGGGGATCTGATTGAAACGTATAAAATCTTAAAGGGATTGGACAGGCTAAATGCAGGAAGATTGTTCCCGATGTTGGGGAAGTCCAGAATGAGGGGTCACAGCTTAACGATAAAGGGGAAGCCTTTTAGGACCGAGATGAGGAAAAACTTCTTCACACAGAGAGTGGTGAATCTGTGGAATTCTCTGCCACAGGAAACAGTTGAGGCCAGTACATTGGCTATATTTAAGAGGGAGTTAGATATGGCCCTTGTGGCTAAAGGGATCGGGGGTATGGAGGGAAGGCAGGTACAGGGCTCTGAGTTGGACGATCAGCCATGATCGTACTGAATGGCAGTGCAGGCTCGAAGGGCCGAATGGCCTACTCCTGCACCTATTTTCTATGTTTCTATGTTTTTCCACAAACCCAGTAAGTTCCATTTACTGGTCCAGGGGTATGATAAGTTTGGTTCTTGGTACAGTCACTACCTCCCACTTGGTAGGGTGCACTCTCACTGTGGTCACACCAACAAGTGGTACTGACCACTGCTGGAGAGGTAACTCGTATCCCCAGCCATAGCCTGGAGGGGACCGACGACTCCGTCCCTCAAAGCAACACCTTCATCAACACAACACGGTGTCTGGCCTTCCAGACCTGGATATGGTGCAATTGATAATGCCACCATTACGGCTACCAGAAAACACCATGACTGAATTTACTTCACTGGTATTCAGGGGCACCACTGACATGGGGTTCGTAGTCTTACCGTGCTGGGGAATTTCGGCACATACCCAACGTGCTCCCCGCTCCACTTGCTTAGCGTAGGTGTGGCAGAGGGACAGGAAAGTGTGAACACTGTGCACACTGGGTAAAAAAAAGCACAATACAAGATTTATGTGTATACAGGTCATTACAAATTAGAGGGTACATTGGTGGGAAGGTGGGGAGACCTCCAGTGTCCCTGATGCCCTCACCTACAAGATGTGCATCCAGCTGCAGCTTGTAACCCTGCACTTTAAGGAGCTGGAACTCGAAATGCATGAATTCCGGATCATCCAGGAGATGGAGGGGGTGATAGATATGACATGAAGAGAGGTGAGTTACACCTGAAGTGCAGGGCACAGGAAACTTGGTGAGAGTCAGGAAGGGGAATGAGGTTAAATAGCCATTGCAGAGTACTCTTGTGTCCATCCCACACAACAACAGGTGGATCCACTTTAGAAACTGTTGGGGGGATTTACCTGGCAGAGGAAAGTCAAGGGGTGATAGGGGATTCGTTCATTAGGGGAACAGAACAAGAGGGAACTAATATCCTAGTGGTAAGGCTCGCTAGTGCTAGAGTGGGGAGAGGGTGATGTGGTTAAAATAAGTTGTTGGGAGAATGGGAGCCAGAATGACAGAACAGATAGTGGAGAGGGTGAATTGAATTGAATTGACTTTTATTACATATATCCTTCATATACATGAGGAGTAGAAATCTTTACATTATGTCTCCAGCTAAATCAGCAATGTGTAATTTATATTAAATTATAATAAATAGTTTGTACATAGGTCAGTCAATATAACATAGTTATGCAATTGTATCAGCATGAATTAATCAGTCTGATGGCCTGGTGGAAGATGATGTCCTGGAGCCTGTTGGTCCTTTTGCTGTGGTACTGTTTCCTGGATGGTAGCAGCAGGAACAGTTTGTGGTTGTGGTGATTTGGGTCCCCAATATCCTTTGGGCCCTTTTTACACACCTGTCTTGGTAAATATCTTGAATAGTGGGAAGTTCATATCCTACAGATGTGCTGGGCTGTCCGCACCACTCTCTGCAGGTTCCTGTGATTAAGGGAAGTACAGTTCCCATACCAGGCAGTGATGCAGCCAGTCAGGATGCTCTCAGTTGTGTCCCTGTAGAAAGTTCTGAGGATTTGGGCCCCATCCCAAACTTCTTCAGCCGTCTGAGGTGAAAGAGATGTTTTTGTGCTTTTTTCACAACACAGCCGGTACGTACAGACCGTGTGAGATCCTCGGTGATGTTTATTCCGAGGAACTTAAAGCTGTTCACCCTCTCAACCCCAGATCCACTGATGTCAATAGGGCTTAGCCTGTCTCCATTCCTCCTGTCGTCCACAATCAGCTCCTTTGTTTTTGTGACAATGAGGGAGAGTTTGTTTTCTTGACACCAGTCAGATGTTGTTCAGACCTCAGATAGAGTCAGCAATCAAATGGTTGAGCATGGGGCGATGAATGTGCTGAGCTGTGTATATCACAATGCAAGAAGCATCGTAGGAAAGCCAGATGAGCTCAGGACAGGGAATTATGATATTGTAGCCATTATTGGGACTTGGTTGCACCCAGCAGTCTGAGGGATTTAGAGGAACAAATTTGTAGAGAGATGGTAGACCACGCCAAGAAACAAAGGTTGATTCATTAAGTGATTTTAACTTTCTCTATTTTGACTGGGACTCCCATACTGTAAAAGGACTAGATGGGGTAGAGTTTGTCAAATGTGCCCTTAATCAGTTCATAGAATTCCCAACATAGAAGTGTGCAATAAGCTGTTAGGAAATGATCCAGGGCTGGTGACAGAAATTAGTGATCATAATGCCATGAGATTCAAAGTAAATATGGCAAAAGAGAGGTCTGCACTACGGGTTGAGATTCTAAATTGGAGAAAGGTCAATTTTGATGGTATCAGAAAGGATCTGACAAGTGTGGTTTGGGACAGGCTGTTTTCTGGCAAAGGAGGACTTGGTAAGTGGGAGGCCTTCAGAAGTGAAATTTTGAAGGTGTTTAGTTTGTATGTGCCTGCCAAAATAAAAGTTGAAAGGTAACTGGTGCAGGGAACTTTGGTTTTCAAGAGATATTGAGGCCCCAGATATTTTGTTCCTCAAAATGCCTCAGACTGTTGGGTGCAACCAAGACTCATTAATGACAACAATATAATAATTCCACCCCCGAGCTCTTCTGACTTTTTTTTTTTAGTCGTCTTCTGTTGGTTTCTAAAAGCTTCCCAATAGCTTTTGCTCTTTTGTTTGCCTTCTCTTTGGCTTCTCATTTCAGCCGTGGTTGTGTCCTCCTGCCTTTCCAATGCTTCCACTTCTTTGGGATGTATCGATCACTCAACTCCTGAATTGCTCCCAGAAACTCCAGCCATTACTGTTTCATTGTCACTCCTACCTTTTCCCTTCCAAACAAGTTTGTCCAGCTGCTCTGTCATAGAAACATGGGGATGTTCAGTACAGAAACAGGCTATTTGGCCCATCTAGTCAATGCTGGAAAAACTTTTAAGCTGTCTGATGCAACCTCCTGCACCGGGACCATCGCCCTCCGTACCCCTCCCATCCAGGCTCCCATCCAGACTTCTTCTAAATGGTGAAACTGAGCTCATATTCTTCACTTGTGCTGGCATCTCATTCCACACTCTCATGACCATTTCAGTAAAGAGCTTTTCCAAATGTTCCTGTTAAATTTTCACCTTCCCCACTTACCCATGACATCTGGTTGTCATCCCACCCAACCTCAGTGGAAAAAGCTGCTTGCATTTACCCTATCTATACCATCATAATTTTGTATACAGTATTTCTGGCAAATCCTCAAAGCAATGTATAATTTCCTTGTTTATGTTTGGAGCCTTTTTTGGTGTATAAGATGATGAGGGGCATTGATCGTGTGGATAGCCAGAAGCTCTTCCCAGGGCTGAAATGGCTAACACGAGGGGGCACAGTTTTAAGGTGCTTGGAAACAGGTACCGAGGGGATGTCAGATGTAAGTTTTTTATACAGAGAGGGGTGGGTGCGTGGAATGCACTGCCGGCTATTTGTGTGAGTGTTTCAAATACTGTGGGGCCAGGAACCCATGCAGCTCAGTGGGAACAGGGAATAATACCAATGGAGAGAATCAAACTGAGCCAGGTCACAGATCGGAGATGGTAGAAATGCCCCATTCTTATAGAGACAGGAAGAGCATCAGAGAGTTTGATGGTCATTCCAGATACCAGCACTGTGCCCAGTTAGAAGATGATTTCTCTCTCCAACTTGGGTTGAACCTCACTGTAACAGAGTGATGCCAGATCACACCTTGACAACTCAAGTGATCTCATCTGAAGTGTTGTCCTACACCCATTGATGGATTTTGTTAATCTTTTTACAGGTTAAACACGACAAGGAATTTGTCTACGGGGATCTAGAGCACAACACACCAGTTTTGCTGTCTCTGTCGAGGTATTTAATATTTGATATCACTCAATCATCCTTCCCGCTCAGACTGTGGGATCATCGGACCGACTGGCATGCCCGTAATTTTAAACGGGATCCAATTCATCTGCTCAGACAGTGGGAATGGATTCAGTCGGTCATCTCAACTGAAGGTACATCAGCAAGTTCACACTGGGACAAGGCCATTCACCGTTTCTTGGTGTGACAAGGGACTCAGTCGGTCATCGCACCTGTGGACACACCAGTCAGTTCACACTGGGCAGAGGATAGTCATTTGCTCAGTTTGTGGGGAAATTTCACTTGGTTATCTGATCAAGTTCACACTGGAGAGAGGCCGTTCACCTGCTCAGACTGTGGGAAGGGATTCACACGGTCATCTGAACTGAAGGTACATCAGAGAGTTCACACTGGGGAGTGGCCGTTCACCTGTTCCGACTGTGGGAAGGGATTCACTCGATCATCCCACTTACAAACACACCAGCGAGTTCACACTGGAGAGAGGCCTTGCTCAGTCTGTGGGAAGAGATTCAGTCAGTCATACAACCTACAGAGTCACCAGCGAGTTCACACTGGGGAGCGGCCGTTCATCTGCTCAGACTGTGGGAAGGGATTCACACGGTCATCCCACCTACAAGCACACCAGTGAGTTCATTCTGGGGAGAGGCCGTTCACCTGCTGAAGCCTGAGTTATACCTCTGCGTAGGCGCTACAGTGTAGCCTACGCAGTAGCCCATGCAAGTGGGCTACGCCATTGTGAGCATTTCTACTTGTGTGTCTTCGTCGCTCTGCCAAAATGCTAGTTCGCGTTGGGCTTTCTATCCCACTGTTTTGAATTGACTCGTGTTGAGCTGGAAATGATGGCGACTGCTGAGTATATCTTGTTGGAGTTGGAGCTAATAGACGTTGAACAGGAGTTACTTTTATTGAATTTACTGCAACACAGAGTTTTTCCATTGTGCATTCCATGACGTCCAAACTGATGTTTGTCAAAATTTCTTTCACCGAATTTGATGCCATTTGCAAGTCTTCATAGTCTGCCGACAAAGCGTGGTACAAATGTACATATTTTCTGACTTCCTCACTTAACCTCTCCTCGATTAGGTCCATTTTCCAATGTCGAAGCAACAGGAAATGCGTAGGAGGAAATGCGCTGCTACCAAGCGGACCGATCACAGATCCTGCGGTCTGCATCGCCGTGACACGTAGTTACATTTTTGGGAAGGTGCATGTTAGGCTACGGCGTATGTTACGGCCCAGCGTGCCACGTCAAGTATGCGTCTACGTGGAGCCTGCGACGTAGCTTCGAAGGAGAAGTACAATT
This sequence comes from Mobula birostris, assembly GCF_030028105.1. NCBI lineage: Eukaryota > Metazoa > Chordata > Chondrichthyes > Myliobatiformes > Myliobatidae > Mobula > Mobula birostris. The sequence goes on from NW_027274422.1 coordinate 69,678, forward strand.
CAGGCTTCAGTGTGTGGGAAGGGATTGACTTGGACATCTCAACTACAGAGACACCAGCGAGTTCACACTGGGTAGAGGCCGATCGCTTGCTCAGACTTTGGTAAGAGAATCTCTCAGCAAAATCAACTTAATGTACATCGTTGAGTTCACACTGGAGAGAGACCGTTCACCTGCTGTGAATGTGGGAAGCGATTCACTCAGTATTCTAACCTTATGTAACTCTCACTTCAGCTAGCAGCAGGGGATAGCCCCGCAGCCCGACCAAAGTTAAGAAATCTCATTTGGGTGGATGCTGTGTGATGTGTCCCCTGTTACAAATCAGTACTGTACCCTGAAATAAGAAACAGTCCACAATATGTGATAAAACGATTGAGCTTTATAATTCTTATTTTGACTATATGGTTAGTGAAGTAAACAAAACAAATGGAAAAACAGTCCACTCTCTCCAGTTGCATCTTCTCATCTGTTCCCAGCAAAAGACCATGAAAATCTCTCTTCCAGACTTACAAGGAAGAATATTTCTGTCATTGGATAGCTCCACACTTGAAAACCCTGTTATCTCTAGTCGTAACCTAAACATTTCACTTTTTGTGTTTGCCCTGTTCGTGAAATTCTCGTTAGACATTCATTTCGTCCATGATATTCTTTGCCATCATATTGAACATGTGATCAGGAAAGAGGAGTCAGAATGCACGGTAATTATGGGAAAGATTGAAGGGAAGAAATCAAGAGGAAGACAAATGATGATGGAGACAGCAGCCAGAGAATTGGAATGGAATACCAATGAATTGATCCACTTGACCCGAAACAGGAGTGTGTGGGCCATGGCAGTCAAAGCTCAAACTGGGCTTGGCACCTGATGATGATGATAATGAACCTAAACATTGCTGCTACAGACAAACCTCAGCAGTGAAACAGTGTAGAGAGGCCATTACGTTAGCAGTGAAACCTTACAGCATGTTACTCTTATGACACACTACCGGGTTCACACTGGGGAGGAAGTTTCAATAAGCTGCATGCCAGATGTTGCTGAATGCAATTTCGAGAGTGACTGTAGGTGCTGAACTCTGCAATTATTGCTGCTGCTCATCACACCCAGTTCTGCACCCTGGTCACTGGGCATGGGAGGAGTTTCTTCTACACATTCACCTTTAATGGTACTAGATCTGTGACAAATAAATCAGTTCTATTTTAAACACGGTCTCCAGTACTTAGTGAATTTATAACACCTAGTGTACAGTAGAGAGTCAACTCAGGCCGGCTGGACACTGCCAGTGATTCTGTTCCACGACAGTCCTTTCAAATGCTCCCCTGCTGTTCACCCCTGGTTTTCCCTGTGGATGAGTTCCAAATAGTCACCACTCTGTGGGTGAAGAGGTTTCCCTTGAATTTCCTGCAGACTGAAGAAGTGGAGGTGACTGCAGTTGTGTCTGCGATGTTCTTCACCCCTCTAATCTCTGGGCTGAGGAAGAATGACATTGGTAGTTAACCTCCTTATTCAGGGCTCATTTCCACGTTATGGGTCATTTTCCCTGCTTCTAAAGGGTTGTTGAAAACACCCTGTCCTCTAAAGACTGAAAGCAGAATGGGAAACCATTAGTTGGATCTTCAACAAAGAAGGGTCAGAATCCAGAGGGGGGTCTGCACAGGGCAGAGTTTGGGGCTCTGGACAATGGTCGGGGTAAGAACGTATGATGAGGAGAAGGGAATCAGCAGTGGGGCGTGGCGACGAATGACAGAGTAGCAACATTTGGAAGCTGATTGACAGAGAAAATAATTCAGTTGTCAGACTGATGACACAAACAAAACCTATGGTGAGGTGCCCCACTGGTCGAGGAACATGTGTGTGTTGGGAATGGTTTTATCTATTGAGGGAGTTGTTCCTGCTAGTTTATCCTGTAATATTATACCCAGATGGTTATTATGGATTGTCCTCTCTGAAATAATGTGCAGTATTGATTATCATATAATTTGTAATATTTTGACTCTAAAACTGGATCAGGCTTGAACTTATGGTGCCTTTATGGAGTGATGGAGGGCATTCATGAGTTTGTTTTTTAAAGCACGATTTTGGTGAATGATATTTGCCACTTGATTGTAACTTTGTCGGTAATCAAATTCAGTTAAACTGCTGCAGGATCCTGGAATGTATTGGATTGTGTCTTGTTTCTCTTGGCATTTTCTGCATTTATTGCCTTGTTTGTTTGTATTGTATGTATTTTTGATTTTTTCATTCTTTTTATTAACCATCTTGTCCTGCATCTATTGCCTTGTTTGTTTGTATTGTATGTACTTTTGATTTTTTCATTCTTTTTATTAACCATCTTGTCCTGTATTTCTGCAAGGAACCTCTCTGTTTCTAGGAAGAGGTCTCCAAAACTCAGTCAGGTGCTTGATGCTCCTCGTCTGCTCAGATCATTGGGATGTCTCCGATGGAGGGTCATACGCATTCCACTGGTTAATGTTTTCTTCCGTAGTGATGATTCATTTTTCTGATTTGGCCTCTCATTTTGTCTTCTGGTCTGTATTTCTTATCACTATTGCAGACACACACAGGGAGTGCTGAATCCAGTTCATTTTTGATGAAAATATATACTTAGAAGTTTTATCTGACTGTTGTGTGATTTTTTTTTCATGTATGTTATTTCTCTCCCTCCTTCTGTCCAAGGTAGTGTTAATCCAAGTGGGTCTGAGTGTAAGTAGTCTTTTCTAAAGTTTTCTAAATTTCTTAGTTACTTTTGTATATTTTACTGATTGAAATTTGACCAAGATATTGTTTATTTAAAAAAAAGTCAGTGTCGGTATTGATGCAAGTGTTTACTGCCTTTGTTGTATTTGCTAACTATTGTGCTCTGTTTGGCAGGGTGTTTTTAACCCTTGAACTAAATTTTGTCAAAGGTTTTCCTTATTTTGCACCACTTTCTATTGTCTTTGACTGTTGATATTCCAGATACGTGGGTATCAAGATTCCCGATGAAGGGTCTTCACCCGAAATGTTGATTCCCATCCATAGATGCTGCCTGACATGCTGAGCTCCTCCAGCACTTTGCGTGTAGTTCTCTAGATTTCTAGCATCTGCAGGTTCTCTTGTTTCCCAGATACTTATATATTTGTTGAAAGAACAAGCTAGTCGTGGGGTTATCTGGCTCTGTTGGTAAAATATTAAATAAAATCATTAGAAAGAGGTGGCATAGGGTTGGAAGGTGTAGAATCTGTGGGTAGAATTAAGGAACAGCAAATGTAAAAAGAAATCTCTGATGGGAATCGTATGGAGACCTCCAAACAGCAGTAAGTCTGTGGTCCACAAATGACAATGGGAGATAGAAAATGCGTGCCAAAAGGGCAATCTTACAATCGTCATGGGGGATCGTCATGCAGATGATTCAGAAAATTAGGATGGTGTTGGTCTCAAGAGGAGGAATTCCTAGAATGCCTACAGGATGCTTTTTTAGAGCAGCTCGTGGTTTAGCCCACTTGGGGATCAGCTCTTCTGGATTGGGTGTTGTAATGAACTGGAATTAATTAGGTCACTAAATTCAAAGAACACTTAGGGGCAGGTGATCTTAATATGATCACATTCACCCTGACATTAGAGAAGCAGAAGCTAAAGTCAGATGTGGAATAATTAGAGAGGCATGAGAGAAAAAATGGTCAAAATTGATCTGAAAAGAACACAGGCAGGGATGAAAACAGCAGCAATGGCTGGAATTTCTGGAAGCAATTCGGAAGGCAGAGAGTGAACACGTCACAAAGAGGAAGTAGTATTCTGAAGGTAAGGGGACAAAACCGTGGCTGATAAGAGAAACCAAAGACAACATAAAAACCAAAAAGAGGGTATAGAGCAAAAATTACTGCGAAGTTAGAGGACTGGGAAGCTTTTAAAAACCAATAGAATGTAACTAAAATAATTAAGAAGGAAAAGATGGAATACATAGGTGAGCTAGCCAGTAATATTAAAGAGGACGCCAATATTTTCTTCAGGTACATATAGTGTAAAAGAGAGGCGGATGTGGATATCAAACCACTGGAAAATGATGCTGGAGAGGTAGTAATGGGGTGGGGGTGCAAGGTGATGGCAGATGAGCTGAATAAGTATTGTACATCACTCTTATCTTTCAAAGACACTGGCAGGAATATGGAATTCCCAGATGTCAGTAGTCAGAATGTGTAAAGTTACGTTACTTGGGAGAAGGTTCTTGGGAAACAGAGACGGTCTGAAAGTAAATAGGTCACGTGGACCAGATGGTGTTCACCCCAGAGATCTGAAAGCGGTGGCTGAAGAGATATGGAGGCATTAGCAGTGATCTTTCGAGAATCGTTAAGGAAATTATATCCTAAGAAGTTTTTTCCTTCACTAGTCCCCCTCTCCCAGTTTCACCTATCACCTACCACTTCTTCCACCCCTCCAACCCCCACACTTCTTCCTCTGACGTCTCATCTTTTTTTTTCCCAGTCCTGATGAAGGGTCTCGGCCCAAAATGTCGACTGTTTACTATTTCCCATATATGCTGCCTGGCCTCCTAGGTTCCTCCAGCATTTTGTGTATGTGTTGCTTGGATTTCCAGCATCCACAGATTTTCTCCAGTTTTTGACAAAAGCAAAAGCGGGGTCATATAATATTCTAAGCAAATGGTGGGAAGTTAGAGGATTGAAAAGCTTTTACATAACCAACAGGAGACAACTAGAAAAAAAAAATTACAGAGGAGAGACAAGATGAAAAATTGAGTTAAGTGAGCCAATAATATCAAGTATCAAAAGTTTTTCAGATATATAAACAGTAAAAGAGAGGCAAGAGTTGATATTGTACTGCTGGAAGATGATGCTGGCGAGTTAATAATAGAGCAAAGAAATAGTGGCCAAATGTAGTAAGTATTTTGTGTCAATCTTCACTGTGTAAGACACTAACAGTATAAGACCTTAAGACATAGGAGTAGAATTAGGCCATTCAGCCCCATCAAGTCTGCTCCGCCGTTCTATCATGGCTGATCCCGGTTCTCACTCAACCCCATGCACCTGCCTTCTCGCCATATGCCCTGACTGATCAGCAAACTATTAGCTTCTGCCTTAAATGTACCCACAGACTTGGCCCCCACCGCCGTCTGTGTCAGAGAATTCCACAGATTCACTGCTCTCTGACTAAATAAAATCCCCCTTAACTACTTGTAAGCATATGATGTATGAAAATTGGCACGGCAGAGAAATGATTAACAATTACGAATCTGTGGGTCTGTTATGTTGTTGGGCGGATTGACCCTTGATACTAGATAACGGGAGAACATTATATGTGACTCTGGTCTACCGATCATATGCTTCAGAGCAAGCTGAAAGTGCTGATTTGTGTAAAAGTAATTAATCACTTTGTCTCCAAAGAATGTTTTTTTTTTTAACATTGTTTGTTTGTAAGATTAACAGGATGTATTGTCCCTGAAGGAGGCAACGGCCGGTTGTTGCCTGTCACCCGACCATCGACTGGAGGGGGGGGTGGCGATACAGGTATAAAGGTGGGAAAGTCCGTTCTTGGGCCGACCACTCGCCTGGGTCCCAGCTTCGGGCCGAGCAGCCGAACCGGCGCCAAGGACCTCCACCCCAGCCAGTCCACGGTCGATCGCCTGCCTCAGGGACCACGCAGGCGTTGCTAAGTATACTCGGAGGTGTAGACTACCAGGGGTTGCTTAAGTTAGCCCTACCTGTTTGTGGTGTAGGTATGTATAATAAAAAGCATTTCTCACAACTCTCTATTTCCTTCTCTGTATTAACAATGAAGCGAGTACTCGGAGGAACTACCGAGTCTGGGTTCATTTGTTCATGCAAAACCAAATAGTCGCAGCATCCACCCGTCACAGTTATTCTTATTGGGTATCAGTTCTGCGAAACAATTGGCGGCGTGGCAGCAGGATACGTGGATTGCTGAAAATGTTTCGCTGGAACAAAGAGGTTTCCCCGGAACAATATCGCATACCTGGCAATGAACACGCTGGTAAAATCTGCAGAGCCAGAGTGTCAAGGTCCGAAATGAAGATCTGGGATCCGCCAACCACCAATACGAGCCTTCGTGGATGATCTGACCATCACTACGGAGTCAGTGCCCGGTGCTGGGTGGATTCTGAAGGGGTTGGAAAGGGTGATGAGGTGGGCAAGGATGTCCTTTAAGCCTGTAAAATCAGGATCTGTAGTGCTGGAGAAGGGGGAGAGCACAGGAGAAATTTCTCTATTGAGGACATTCCAACCCCTACCATCACAGAGAACCCTGTTAAAAGTCTTGCGAAGAGGTTTGATGCAACACTCAGAGATAAGGCAGCAATAAGGAACACCTGTGGGGAGTTTGAACAATGGCTGCCAGAGGTGACATGACTGGCCTTCCAGGGCGGTTTAAGACATGGATTTACCAGCATGATGTATGACCCAGAATCCTCTGGCCACTGCTTCTCTATGAGTTTCCAATTTCCACTGTTGCTGAATTAGGGAGGGTAATCAGCCGGTTCCTGCGAAGATGGCTGGGTTTACCAAGGAACATCAGCAGCATCGCTCTGTGCGGGAATAACTGCAAACCGAGGCTCCTCCTGAAATCCATCGAGGAGGAGTTGAAGGTTTTGTGAGCAAGAGAGGTGCTGCAGTTCCGGGAATCTTCAGATCCACAGGTTGCCGGAGCAAGAGTGGCGGTGAGAACTGGAAGAGAGTGGAGAGCGGAAGCTGCTGTGGAAGAAGCTGAGGCGTGACTGTGTCACAAAGTGCTGGTGGGGGCGGTTGCCAAGGGGAGAGTTAGACTTGGAGGCCTTGAAGTCCCCCATTTTGACAAAGTACAAGGGAAAGGGCGACGAGAACTGGTCCAGAATGAAGTAAGGGCAGCTGTAGAGGAGGAGAGGACCAGCAGAGCGGTAGCAATGAAACAGCAAGGAGCCTGGACCAAATGGGAGCAGGTGATCGAGTGAAAGATCACGTGGAATGATCTCTGGAAGGTGGATTCACACCGCATCAGGTTCCTTATCCAGGCTGTTTATGCCGTCCTTCCTAGCCCGTCCAACCTGCACTGCTGGGGCCCTGCAGAACGACCAGCTTGCCCCCTCTGTGAGAAGACCGGTACGCTGGAGCACATTCTGTGCTGCTGCCCCAGAGCTCTTGCCGATGGCTGTTATCGGTGGCGGCATGACCAGGTTCTCCGGACAATTGCGGAGACAATCTGCTGCACCCTTAACATCTGCCGGAAAACTAGTCCGGTCAAGAATACCAACTGCTGTGTCAAAGAGGGGGAAAGACCAACAGACACCAGAAAGCAACCGGGTTGCTCTTCACTGCGCAGGACTGGAAGCTAAAGGCAGACCTGGGAAAACAGCTGCAGTTTCCTCCCCACATCACAGAGACTACACTGCGGTAACACTGTGTTGTGGTCCGACTCATTGAAGCACGTCCCTATGCTTGGGCTAACCGTGCCGCGGGAAGAACGCATGGAGGGGGCCTACGAGCAGAAAAGAGCCAAGTATGAAGATCTGAAGAACAACTTGCAGAGAAGAGGCTGGAGAGCAGAGTGCTGGCCCGTGGAGGTCGGGTGTCGTGGATTTGCAGGCCAGTCGCTCTACAAAGTACACACTGCACTTGGAATCACGGGAGAGAGAAGAAGGAGAGCCATTTCTACCACCATAGATGCGGCAGAGAAAGCGTCAGGATGGCTCTGGATAAAGAGGGCAGATCCGTGTGTTGCTGCTAGGACACAGGCCGGGGTCTGATCAACCCCGGGTGGGTCGCCTGGGCGAGGCTGTATGATGTTGAAAGACCCGAAACACCTGACGACCCCAGGTAACGTCACTGATGATGTGTCCCAGCTTAGCATCAGTCAGATGTTTCTGTAAGAAGAAGGTGGGTGGATAATACTGATGGGTTTGCTGCGCTTGCTAACACCCTTGCTAAGCTGGGACCTCCCATAAGCTGGGATGATCGCCTAGATAATACTGGCGAGAAATGGGGAAGTAAGATGGCTAGACTGTTGTGAGAAATAAATTTTCCATCAAAACAAGGTTCTCATACCGATGGCTATTGGCTGCTGGCCACAGCCTTGCGCCAACAGTTGGAAAGGACCCGTGAGGTGGAACAAGAAAGAGATACGTTGAGGGATGACGGATTGCTGTGAAGGAGAGGTGTTCAGTCATGATTGAGGTGGTGAGGACCAGTCAGAATAGGGCGCAGGAAGCTGAGGAGAAGGGAATTCAGATGGCATGTAGGCTAGTGCAAATTAAACATCAGGAGGTGGTTCGCTGCCAGAATTATACCCCCGATGCCGTGAAGATAAGATCAATGTTGTTACCCAAGGGAGATCCAGATACCTGGGATGGGGATATATGGTATAATGATAATGATAATGGGTCCTTTGGTGAGGGGGAAACTGCTTTTCCCCCAGAACCATTGCAGGCTCGGCCTGCTGTGATGACTTCTCAAAAGACTGTACCCGGGCAGCCGGGTGTACAGACTCTCGAGTATAATGATAAGGAGCTATCTGAGATGGCTGCCCGTTTTAAGCAAAGGTCTGGGGAGTCGCTAGCGGAATGGTTACTCCCCTTGTGGGATGATAGAGGGGCTAGTATAACCTTTCATCCTGAAGAACAAGCGAGGCTAGGGTCTTTAACCTCGAATCCCCGTATTAACACTGAGTTACGCCAATCTCCCCGTGCGGATAGGTTCTTTTTTCAAGTGTTGGATGCTGTTAAGAAGGTATTCGGCACCCCCTTGATTGGGATTCACAGGTACAGGGGGACTGGGAGACTGCCGCTGAAGGCATTCACCACTGAAGACAACAGGCCCTGGTCAATAGGATATCTGGGGACTGGGATGCACAGTGGCGACGGGGTCGAGATCCCGACCAAGAGGAATTCACCGGAGGGATGTACACGAGATTGGTGCGGTCAGCCGCCCCATCCATTCGGGGTGTGGCTCTTGCATTATTGGGGCCCTCAGTTCAGGAGGATGTGGAGGACGTGACTAATGCCTCGGCGAACCTTTCGGACTTGCAGGTGGTTAAACCCCAAGTCCGTTCCACACGGCTAACGAATATTGGCGGTGGGGAGGAGGTACTAATGGTACCAATGGGACTAGGAAACCCGCCCTGACGCGCAGGGGAGATGTTCACTACCCTTTTGAAAGCAGATGTCAGTAAGGAGAAGATTGACGGGGTGCCGACTAGTGTATTGTATGCTATGTATCGTGAGCACATGAAAGCTGGGAAGACGCCAGTGGGCCCTCCTGCTCCTCCTGCCTTCTCACTGTACCCATCGTCAGCTGGATTGCAGGATGTAGTGAAAAATGGCCATACAGGAGGAGACCGGAAAATGACGGCCTCCCAAACCCTCCCGGACCTGCGGGGGGGGGGGGGCGTTTGGGGTGGCCGGGTTCCCCCGACATGTAAGATCCATTCGTTGTGGACCCGGGGGACCCTAGGCCTTATGTACCATTATGTCCATTGGGCTAAGGGAAATTATCAACGGACTGTTGCTCTGGTCGATACTGGGGCAGAACATACTGTGATCCCGGGAGACCCCGATAAGTGGAGGGGACCCGAGTATAATATTGAAGGGATGGGGGGTGGGGGTAGTGCCCTTACTAGGGCCCAGGAAGTAACGGTATGAGTAACGATTGACAAAAACGTCCCGCGTTCTGTGTCTGTCCTAATTGCTGTAACCACCGAGCGTATCTTCGGAATGAATGCGTTACGGGGACTGCAACTGAAGACATTGTTAGGGACCTTTAGTTTTGGGATCCGGAGCATGCGGGTGTAGTCGGGAGGGCAAAGTGGGAGCCCCTGTTTATGCCTCCACCGACGCAGATAGTGTCGGTTCCACAATACCGGATCCCGGGAGGTCACAAGGAAATGACTGAAACTATTGCCTCCTTGAAGCAAGCTGGGGTTAATTCGACCCGCCATGTCCCCGTACAATAGCCCGGTCTGGCCGGTAAAGGAACCAGACAGGTCCTGGCAAATGACTGTTGATCATCGACAATTGAATCGATACTCTTCCCCGTTGAGTTCTGCTGTGCCCGACATAGTGACGCTGGTAGATGATATTCCGGATGATGCAGATGGTCGATGGTATGTTGTTATTGATCTGGCCAGCGCCTTCTGTTCGATTCCCTTGGAGGAGGAATCACAGGAGCAGTTGGCTTTCACCTGGAACGGTCGGCAATATCCCTTCACTCGTTTGCCACAGGGACCTGTCCATAGTCCGACCTCATGCCGCGGGATAGTGGCAGGTGATCTGGAGACCTGCGCACTGCCCCCTAACGTCGGAGTTCACCACTACATCGATGATGTCATGTTACAGGGACCGGACGGGGAGGGTGTCGCAGAGGCGCTGCGGTCCCTGTTACTGTGTGTGTGAGAGAGGGGATGGGCTGTGAATGAAGATAAGGTGCAAGGTCCCAGTCAATCCCTGACGCTTCTGGGCATCCACTGGCATGCTGGGGAGAGGATTATACCGGAAAAGGTACGAAATAAAATACAAACCACAGCTACTCCCGCTAATAAGCAAGAAGTTCGGCGCTTTATGTGGTTATTGGTATATTGGAGAAGACATATTCCCGAATTGACTCTCCTACTGAAACCACTGTACGCGGTCACTCATAAGAAGAGCAAACTCACATGGGGAGATGAGCAAAAGGAGGCATTCGAGCAGTCCAAAATGGCAGCTGAACAGACTCTTCCCCTTTCATCTCGGGTCCCGGGGGCCCCGTATGAATTACGGGTGTTTGTTCACGATAACGGGGCCGTGTAGAGTCTGTGGCAGCTGCAGAATGGGAGGAGGGTGCCCCTCCGGTTCTGGTCACGCACTATGCCGGAGGCTGCCGGACGATATACCCCGTTAGAACGACAGCTCCTGGCTTGTTACTGGGCCCTGGTGGAAATGGAGTCCATCACGGGATCAGACTTCACGGTGTTGCGACCTGATTTGCCTATTATGTCCTGGGTGCTCGCCCCAGATGCGAAGGTGAGGCAGGGGCGTGCACAGCTGTCATCCATATCGAATTGGAAATGGTATATACAGGACCGGGCCGCTAAAGTAGCCGAAGGAGTCAGCCGTCTTCAGGAACAAGTAGCCAGATGACCTATGACAGCGGGAACCGAGGAAGAGAAGGCGGCTCCCCCTCTCGAACCCTCCCCCATTCGATGGGGCCGGCCGTACGAGGAATTGACATCGGGTGAAAAGGCTGGTGCCTGGTTGACGGACGGCTGGAACCGTTGGGTGTGAGAGGGCCAACCGTGGAAGGCCGCTGCCCTGCGAACCTTGGACGATTCTCAGTTAATACAAGAAGGAGAGGGCGGATCCAGTCAGCTGCCGGAACTTGTGGCGGTTACCCTGCCCTCTTCACTCCCCACCAAGGAAATTAGAATATATACCGACTCGTTGGCGGTGGCTAATGGAATGGCTGTCTGTATGGTGAGCTGGCAGATGCACCAGTGGGCAGTTCATAATAAACCTATCTGGGGCAAGGAATATTGGCAGCAGGTATGACAAGAGGTGCAGAGGCGCGATATTTATGTGTATCATGTGAATGCCCACCAGGAGGACATTACGACGCTCCACAATAATCAAGTAGACGGATCGGCTGCGGTATATGCTATTACAGTGCCTCTAGTTAGATGGGCCCACGAACAGTCCGGCCGTCCCGCGGAGAAGGGGACGCGAGAGTAGGGACGAGACCTTTGACGGTGGATGACTGTCGGACTACTGTGTCGGAATGTCCTATCTGCCAGCAAGTCAAGTCTCGCTCTGTCTCGCGTGGACCTTTTGGCCATATTAAGAGAGGCTCCGTACCCGGCGAAAGTATGTCAGATTGATTACATTGGACCCCTGCCCCCACATAAGAATGATAAATATGTCTTGACAAAGGTGGACACTTATTCTGGATTCCTGTTGGCCAGACCCTTTCCTAGTACCAGTCAGGAGTCCACTATTCCGGGGTGGAATACCTGTTGTTACATTATGGCACATCCGAGGAAATACAGTCAGATAATGGATCCCACTTTACAGGGCAACAGATCCAGGATTGGGAGAAAGAGCAAGGTATTTATTGGGTCCACCATATACTTTATTACCCCCAAGCAGCTGGCTTGATTGAACGATTTAATGGACTTCTGAAGCAGCAGATTCCATTGATGACCCCCACCCACACTATGAAGGGGCAATGTATGTGTTGACAATGGTGAACATTCATTCTGGATTCCTGTTGGCCAGACCCTTTTCCAGTGCCAGTCAGCAGTCCACTATTCATGTTCATGCCATCAGGTTGCGGAGGGGGTACTCAGCCGGAATATAAGGTGCTGATCCTGGACCCTGAGGGTAGCCTCATCTTAGCACAAGAGGAAGTGATGGGTTGACAGGTCGGAACAGGAATGGGAATCAGAATGAAAATGTTTGGATAGCGGGAAGTTCCGCTCGGAGCGGATAGTTCAAAGATTAATTTATTATTAAAGCGGGTATCCATGAACATCACCACGAAACAAAGAAAGAGCATGGAAGTCGATCAGAGAGAAAAATCAAACTCCCACACCCCACCCCCGCATAAAAAAGGAACGGTATCCCGATCATCAACCCCCAAAACCCACCCCTCCCGCACAAAAGGGAACAATAACATCGACCCCCGCCCCCACCAATAAAAACAACCCTACCCCGCACAACTGCGGAGGGTCTGGTGTCACCAGTGTCGAGGCGGCCGCATCGGGAGCAGCGGACACAACGGGCCACCCCGGAAGATTCACAGGTGCAGTGTCGCCTCACCTGGAAGGATGTTTGGACAACGGAGAGAGTTCGGCCGTCCGGCCCTTTCACTGTGACACCCCGAACTCCACATCAAATCCGTCCACACGAATCTGGGTGAACTTTAATGACCAATAAATATAATTCCTCTCAGTGATCAGCTGTCTGAGTGATCCCCTGACTCTGAGAGGAAGGGGTGTCTCTGGTCCACATTGTCGGGGTGTTGAGTTTACCAGGAGACAGAGACTGCAGGGACGGGAGGTTTTCTGTTGACTAATACACTGTGTGTGGACCCCGCTGGCAATTCTGGTGTTGTGACCCGAATCGAGACAAACACCAGGCTGCCCACTCCACCAACAACACGGCACAGCCGGACACATAACAGGGGACTTTACATCTCACAACACTGGATTCAGTGATGAAACCCGTGATTAATGTTGTTGTCCCACCGAAATCATCAGAAACGTCCATTCAGGTGTTTTTAAATACGAGCGCTCCCCCACAGGTGACGTCACACAGGCGCACCCACGCGCCTGACGTCACACATGGGTTCCCGACACTAGGATCTGCCCTCACGGTGTCTTACGTCACCCACGCGCTGGTGAGCTCGAGCTTTATCGGTTAAACGGCTGGGCTACTAATCACGTGACCATCCCCTCCCCCACCCCTGTCAACAGAGGATTCAGGAGCTGTGCTATAACCATTGGTGCGAAGTGATGTCAATCACTGGTTACAACCAATAGCCGAGGCGGACAAGGCGAGTGGGTGTTACCCCCGCTGAATCCATCGCCCGATCAAGTGACGACTCATCAGAGCGGAACAAATCCCAAAGTAAATGTCCGCTTTCTGATTTATTTCCATTTCCCTCCGAGGGAAGTTGGGGCGTTTGTGAAGCGTCTCCTGCGGCCGGAGTCTGATGTGTCGCTGAGAGGTAGGAGGAGACCGCTCGGCCCGTCGGTTTGATGCCGGTTCCCCGGGGAGGGAGAGGATGAAGACGGGGAGAGAGGGGGCGGACAGGATGTTTGTCCCGGTGGGGACAGGAGGGGCTCATCTGTGGAAATGTCTGAGCCCACGGTGGTGGCGATTCACCACATTGGGGGGCAAACACCGGCAGACTGTTGCCCTGCAAGCGGGGCCAATGGTCCGGGCAAAGTGACAATTATTTGTGTTTTGTTGAGACTGTACCGGGAATATGGTGTAAAATCCCGCTCCCCACACTAACACGGGTTATATATGTTGTGTTCTTTAATACACACCGTGGGTTTATAATAAAGAACCATATTCTGGAAAAAACTTATCAAAACTTTACTTATCAACAACCACAAGTATCTTGCAAAGCCATGTTTTCTGGATCTTTCTATCATTCCTGCGCATGCTCAGAACTCTCTGCAATCACGTTCCTACACGTCATATCACCAGATCTTCCTTTCCTTAAAAAGAAAAACAATTAGCAACATTGACCAGAGCAAATGCATAATTTAACATGTCTCCATCATTTTCTCTGGGGGTCTGCAAACACCAGTAGATCTTCTAAGTAGTTCACACAGTTTCTTGTGTTTTGTTGTCATTTCCATGTTTTGTCCAGTCTGAAACTGAAACTATGAAGTTGGCTCTTTATTGAAGTCTTTGCGATGCCTTCTTAACACTGCTCCTTCCTCTGTTTGGACCATGTATCATCTGGGTTGTACTTCGTCAAGTACTGTAGCTTTCTGTGTCCATGTGTTCATTTTGTCTTGTATCCTTACTTCATCTTCTTGGTGAAGTTCAGGGAATGGCGGAGAACATCTGTCAAAGTATGTTTTCTTGTTTGGTTTCTGTTCATCTTTCCATCTTTTCACTTGTTCACCTCCCTCTGTTCTCAGGAGGCTCTCATTTTTTGGCAGATTGGATCTCAAACGGCATCCCATCAAGAGCTGAGCAGGTGAACATTGACTTTCAAGCAGAGTACTACAATAGGCTAACAAAGCTTTATAAAAATCACCTCCACTATATTTTGCTTTGTGCATCAGTTTCCTGATAATTCCTACCAAATTCTCAACTAATCCATTGGACTGAGGGAAAAATGGTCTGGATGTTGTATGAACAAAGCCCCATTCATGAGCAAAATGTCTCATGCATTCACCATTGAATTGTGGACCATTGTCTGTGAAAACTTCATCAGGTACACCATATCTGGAAAAAAAAACTGATTTCATGCATGTAATTACATTCTCTGTTGTTGTTCTGCTTAAACCTTCACACACTTCAGGATACAATGAGTAGTAATCTGTCATTAATAGATAATCTTTGTCGTCAGATACAAAAAAGATCAACACCTATCTTCTGATAAGGTCTCTAAGGACTAGGACGTGGATGCAGTGGCTCCTTAGGGTTGCTGGGTCGGTATTTAAGGCATATTTGACAAGAAGACACCAATTCTGCAATTTCTTGATTCATCCTGGGCCAAAACATCACTTCCCGCACCCCCCCCCCTTACATTTTTCAATACCTCTGAGGCCTTTATGAATTTTCCCAATCATTTCTTTTCCGAGACTCTTAGGAATCACAATTCTGCTACCTTTGTACAATGTCCCGTCGACAACAGAAAGTTCTGTTCTGTGGTTCCAATATTCTTGTACTTCTGAGGTACAGTCATGCTTATTATCTGGCCATCCATCCATCGCCACTTGTATTACCTGACTGACAATTTTGTCCTTCTCTGTCGCAAGACACAGCATTTCCAACTATACAGGAACAACAGGTACAGTCTCTATGATCACACCAACAAATGCCTGAACTTCAACAGCGTCCCTGTGACTGCCTTTTGTTGTTGGATCCACAGCTCTGGAAAGTGTGTCAGCCGTGTACATAAATTTTCCAGGTGTGTATGACACATTCAACACATACCTTTGCAATTTGGTCATCATTCGCTGAATTCGCAAAGGACAGTCGCTTAAAGGTTTGTGAAACAAGCTTATGATCAGTTTCAACATCAATAGATTGCCCTGACACAAACTGATGAAATCTCTCACAAGCAAACATAATGCTGAGCAATTCTTTTTCAATTTGGGTATACCTTGTTTCTGGATCAGATAATGAACGAGATGCAAATGCCACTGGTAGCCATTCCTTATCATGTTTCTGGAGTAACACTGCCCCTAAACCTGCTTGAGATGCATCACACGAAATTTTGATGGCTATCTCAGCATCACAGCATTTCAACACAGGTTCCTTAGTGAGCACTTTCTTGAGATTTTGCCATGCCTTCTCCTGTTCATGATTCCAGCTCCATTTGTTTTTCCTTTTCCGTTACCTGTTTCAATGGAGCAAGCTGTTCCAAAAGATTGGGTATGAATTTTCCCATGCAGTTGACCATTCCCATAAACCTTTGAAAATCCTTTTTACATTGCGGACTTGGCATGTTCTCAATAGCAGAAACCTTCAATGGATCAGGACGCACACCCGCATTGCTGATGATATCACACACAAAGGTAAGTTCAGTCACTCCTAGCTGACATTTGTCTTTATTCAACTTCAGGTTTGCCTTGCGTGTTGCCTCTAAGACTTGTCTGAGCCTGGCGTCATGCTCTTGTTTAGATGATCCGCAAACAATAATATCGTCCTTGGAAGTATCTATGCCCTCAATGTGCTCATATAGCATGTAAATAGTTTTATGGTACACTTCAGGAACTGATGCAATTCCAAATGGAAACCTAAGAAAATGGTATCTGGCAAAAGCAGTGCTCTCAATCTATCTCTAGAATCCCTAAGGGTTATCCTTCTTTTCTGCGAGGGCAATGTCATGCCTTCTTTTAGCCATCCTGATTTATTTGATATGTATTCTCTTGCATTTCTTGTACTCCATAAGAATCTACCTGCCTATCCCTGTTAATGCAACTCCATTTTGTGCCTCACCAGGGTGTCAATATCTCCTGAAATCCAAAAGATACAGTTTCCATCTTTACCTTTTATTCTGACAAGCACATACCCGCTTTGTACTTTCAAAATTTCGCTTTGAAGGCCTCCCACTTACCAAGCACACCTTTGCCATAAAGCAGTCTGTCCCAGTCCACAGTTGCCAGATCCTTGTGTCATAATTCCATTGTTGTTCCGTGCAGTGAACACATCCACCTTTCCTACACTGCTGTTTGTATTGAAATACACAGGACTGAGCATACTCACTGCACCATGCTCAACTTTTTCATTCCTGACTTTGTCTGAGGACTGAACAACATCTGTCTTCACAACCCCTCCACTACCTGTTCTGTTATTCATGCTTCCATTCCCCCTGAAACTTTAGTTTAACTCCCTCTACCCCCACCTCCCACTATGCAGTTCCATCACCCCTTTGTGCTTCATCTCCCAGGTCAATAAAAAGAAGGTGCATTCCAGGAACAGGCAGATAGGAACAAATAGAAATAGAGGAATTTCAAGTGAACACTTATGAAAGAAATAAAAGAAGGCATGAGGTTGCCCAGGCAGACATGGTGAAGGAGAATCCTCAGAGATTCTGCCAATATTTTAAGAGCAAAAAGATTGCAAGGGAAAAAAATAATCCTCTGGAAGATCAGAATGGTAATCCATATGAGGAGACAAAATATATGGGGAGATTTTAAATCCTATCTTTGCATCTGTATTTACTCGGGAGATGGTTACAAGGTCTATGGAAGTGAGGCAAAGCAGCATCAACTTCATGGACCCTGTACAGATTACAGAGATGGAAGAGTTTGTTGTCTTAAGGCAAATTAGCGTGGATAAACCCCCAGGGCCTGACAAGTTGTTCCCTGGGACTCTGCGGAAGACAAGTGCAGAAATTGTCGGGGCACATGCAGAGATTCTTAAATCATCCTTAGTGACAGGTGAGGTACTGGAGGATTGGAGGACAGCCAATGTTCTTCCGCTGTTCCAGAAAGGCTCTAAAAATAAACTAAGAAATTGTACGTTGGTGAACTTGACATCAGAGGTGGGAAAAGTTACTGGAGGGTTATGTGCAGGAACCGGATATATAAATATTTGGACAGATGTTGACTGATGAAGGATAGGCAGCATGGCTTTGTGCATGCTAGGTCATGTCTCACCAAAGTCTCTCGAGGAAGTTATCAGGAAAGTGGATGAAGGCAAGGCAGTGGATGTTGTCCACATGGACTTTAGTAAGGCACTTGACAAAGTCTCATATGGGAGGTTGTTCAAGAAGGTTCGGTCATTCAGCATTCAAGATGAGATAGTAAATTGAATGAAACACTGTCTTTGGGAGAAACCAGAGTGTGGTAGCAGATGGTTGCCTCTCTGACTGGAGGTCTGTGACTAGTGTGCAATAGGGATCAGTGCTGGATCTGTTGTTGTTTGTCATCTATATCAGTAATCTGGATGACAGTGTGGTTAACTGGATCAGCAAAGTTGTGGATGATACCAAGTTTGGTGGTGTAGTGGACAGCGAGGAAGATAACCATGGCTTGCAGTGCGATCTGGACCCGCTGGAAAAACGTGTTGAGAAATGGAAAATGGAATCTAATGCAGACAGGTGCAAAGTGTTGCACTTTGGTGGGACCTACCAGGGTTGGTCTTACACAGTGACTGGTCGGGCACTGAGAAGTGTTGTAGAAGAAATGAATCTGAGAATACAGGTCTATATTTCACCGAAAGTGGTGTCACAGTTCGATAGGGATGGAAAGAAAGATTTTGGCACATTGGCCTTCATAAACCAAATTAATGAGTACTGGAGAGGGATGTTATGTTGACTTTGTACAAGATATTGGTGAGGCCTAATTTTGAGTGTTGTGTGCAGTTTTGGTCACCAACCTACAGGAAGATGTAAAAGAGGTTGAAAGAGTTCAGAGAAAATTTGCAAGGATGTTGCCAGGTCTGGAGGACTTAGGTTATAAGGAGAGATTGAACAGGACAGGGCCTTATTCCTTGGAATGCAGAAGATTGAGGGGAGATTTGTTGGAGGTGTACAAAATTTATGATGGTTATACGTAGATGGGGTAAAAGCAAGCTGGCTTCTTGCACTAAGATTTGGTGGGATTACAACCAGAGGCCCTGGATTAAGGGTGAAAGGTGAAACATGAAGGGGAACATGAGGGGAATCTTCTTCGCACAGACAGTCATCCGTGTGTGGAATGAGCAGAGAGCCCAACTGGTGCATGCGAGCTCAAGTTCAGCATTGAAGAGGTACCTGGATGGTTGGGGTAAATGGGGTAGACAGTTTAAATAGATCAGCACAAACTAGATGGGCCAAAGGGCCCTTTTCTGTGTTGTACTTTTCTATGACTCTGTGACAAGAACATGAAATAAAACTGATATTCATTTAATTCCTTTTAACAACTGTGCGGACCAACCATTCTTCTGGGCAGGTAATATTTACATGGCTTTAAAACTGTGGCACTTTGAATTGACTGTAGATAAAACAAAAACAGAGTTGCACGTCAACAAAGGCTATTTGCGTGAGAGTGTTTCAGTTACTGGGGGGCCAGGCACCCATGCAGCTCAATGGACAATAGACAATAGGTGCAGGAGTAGGCCATTCGGCCCTTCAAGCCAGCACCGCCATTCACTGTGATCATAGCTGATCATCCACAATCAATATTCAGTTCCTGCTTTATCCCCATAACCTTTGATTCCACTATCTTTAAGAGCTCTATCCATCTCTTTCTTGAAAGCATCCAGAGACTTGGCCTCCACTGCCTGCGGGGGCAGAGCATTCCACATATCCATCACTCTGTTCTAAATGGCCTATCCCTTATTCTTAAACTGTGGCCTCTGGTTCTGGACTCACCCATCAGTGAGAACATGCTTCCTGCCTCCAGCGTGTGCAATCCCTTAATAATCTTATATGTTTCAATCTGATCCCCTATCATCCTTCTAAATTCCTGTGTATACAAGCCAAGTCGCTCCAATCTTCCAACATATGACAGTCCCATCATCCCGGGAATTAATCTTGTGAACCTACGCTGCACTCCCTCAACAGCAAGAATGTCCTTCCTCAAATTTGGAAACCAAAACTGCACGCAATACTCCAGGTGTGGTCTCACCAGGGCCCTGTACAGCTGCAGAAGGACCTCTTTGTTCCAATACTCAATTCCCCTTGTTATGAAAGCCAGAATACCATTAGCTTTCTTCAGTGCCTGCTGTACCTGCATGCTTACTTTCAGTGACTGATGAACAAGAACACCTAGATCTCGTTGTACTTCCCCTTTTCCTAACTTGACTCCATTTAGATAATAATCTGCCTTCCTGTTCTTGCCACCAAAGTGGATAACCTCACATTTATCCACATTCAACTGCATCTGCCATGCATCCGCCCACTCACCCAACCTGTCCAAGTCACCATGTACAAGCTGTCCAAGCACAGTGGGAACAGGGAATAATACCAAAGGATAGTATCAGACTGAGCCAGGTCACAGATTGGAGACGGCCAGAATGCCCCATTCTCACAGAGACAGGAAAAGCATCAGCGAGTTTGATGGTCATTACAGATACCAGTACCGTGCTCAGTTAGAAGATGACTTCTCTCTCCAACTTGTGTTGAACCTCACTTTAACAGTGTGAGGCCAGATCACACCTTGGCAACTCAAGTGATCTCATCTGAAATGTTGTCCTTCACTCACTGATGGATTTTGTAACTTTTTTTTTTCAGGTTGAAAAGGACAAGGGACTTATCTACGGGAATCTTGAACACAACAAGCCAGCTTTGCTGTCTCTGTCCACGTGTATAAGAAGTGGAGCAAGAGATTCACTCGATCATCCTTCCTACTCAGACAGTGGGGAGGATTCACTCGATCATCTGACCGACTGGCATGCCTGTCAGTTTACACAGGGGAGAGGCCGTTCACCTTTTCAGACTGTGGGGATTCAAGGTCATCTCATTAAGGTACACCTGCAAGTTCACACTGGGACAAGGCCATTCCCCTATTCTGTGGGTGAGAGGTGATTCAGTCGGTCATCCCACCTGTGGACACACCAGTCAGTTTGCACTGGGCGGAGGCTGGTCATCTGCTGAATTTGTGGGGAAGGATTCACTCAGTCATCTGACCTAATGGCTCACCAGCGAGTTCACATCGGGGAGCGGCCGTTCAGCTGCTCGGACTGTGGGGAAGGATTCACTCAGTCATCTGACCTAATGGCTCACCAGCGAGTTCACATCGGGGAGCGGCCGTTCAGCTGCTTGGACTGTGGGAAGGGATTCACTTGTTCATCTAAGCTAAAGGTACATCAGCGAGTTCACACTGGGGAGAGGCCGTTCACCTGCTCAGACTGTGGGAAGGGATTCATTCAGTCATCCGATCTGAAGGTACATCAGCGAGTTCACACTGGGGTGAGGCTGTTCAACTGCTCAGACTGTGGGAAACGATTCACTTCGTCATCTCAACTTAAGGTACATCGGCGTGTTCACACTGGGGAGAGGCCGTTCAACTGCTCAGACTGTGGGAAAGGATTCACTTCATCATCTCAACTTAAGGTACATCAGCGAGTTCACACTGGGGAGAGGCCGTTCACCTGCTCAGACTGTGGGAAGGGATTCATTTCGACATCCAATCTGAAGGTACATCAGCGAGTTCACACAGGGGAGCGGCCGTTCACCTGTTCAGACTGTGGGAAGGGATTCACTTTGTTATCTCAACTACTGAGACACCAGTCAGTTCATACCGGGAAGTGGCCAATCACCTGCTCAGTCTGTGGGAAAGGATTCGTTAATTCATCTCAACTGAAGGTACATCAGCGAGTCCACACTGGGGAGAGGCCGTTCACCTGCTCAGTCTGCGGGAAGGGATTCAATCAGTCATTTCACCTACTGACACACCGCGCAGCCCACACAGGGAAATGGCCGTTCACCTGCTCAGTCTGTGGGAAAGGATACATTAAGTCATCTGAACTGAAGGTACATCAGCGAGTTCACACAGGGGAGCGGCCGTTCACCTGCTCGGACTGTGGGAAGGGATTCAGTTTGTCTTCTCAACTACTGAGACACCAGTCAGTTCATACCGGGGAGTGGCCATTAACCTGCTCAGTCTGTGGGAAGGGATTCAATCAGTCACTTCACCTACTGACACACCACGCAGCCCACACAGGGAATTGGCCATTCACCTGCTCAGTCTGTGGGAAAGGATTCATTAAATTATCTCAACTGAAGGAACATCAGCGAGTTCACACTGGGGAGAGGCCATTTACCTGCTCAGTCTGTGGGAAGGGATTCATTTCGTCATCCAATCTGAAAGTACATCAGCGAGTTCATACTGGGGAGACACCGTCCACCTGCTCAGACTGTGGGAAAGGATTCATTCAGTCATCCAACCTACAAGGACACTGGTCAGTTCACACAGGGTAGAGGCTGATCACCTGCTTAGACTTTGGGAAGAGATTCTCTCAGCCAAATGAGCCAAATGTGCATCATTGAATTCACACAGGGGAGAGGCCGTTCACTTGCTTTGAATGTGGTAAAGGATTCATTCAGTTATCTATATTTATGACACACTACCAAGTTCACACCGGGGAGTTGCTGTTCTTCTGCTCTGAATGTGAAAAGCGATTCACTCAGTCATCTAACCTTATGTAAACTTCGAGTCGGCTAGCAGCTTAATATAGGGGGTGATAGCCCCGCAGCCCGGCCAAACTTAAGAAATCTCGTTTGGGTGGATGCTGCGCAATGTGTCCCCTGTTACAAATCAGTACCCTGAAATAACAAACAGTACACAGTATGCGATTAAACAATTGAGCTTTATAACTCTTATTTTGACTGTATGGTTCGTGAAGTAAACAAAAAAAGAAGAAAAATGGCCCACTCTCTCCATTCACATCTTCTCATCTCTCCCCAGCAAAAGACCACGAAAATCTCCCTTCCAGACTCACAAGGATGAACATTTCTGTCATTGGATAGCCCCGCACTCCAAATCCCTGTTATCTTTATTCCTAATCTAAACATTGCTGCTACAGAGAAACCATTACCTCGGCAGTGAAACATTGCACAGAGGCCGTTACATGAGCAGTGAAACCTTACAACATGTTACACTGGGATACATTACTGGGTTCACACTGGAGAGAAAGTTTGAATAAGCTGCATGCTGGATATTTGTCCATCACCGTTGCTGAATGCAATTTCGACAATGACAGTCAGTGCTGAACTCTGCAATTATCACCACATCCAGTTCTGCACCCTGGTCACTGGGCATGGGAGGAGTTTCTTCTGCTGCACAATCACCTTTAATGGGACTGGAGTTTAATATTCTGTATCGGAGACAAATAAATCAGTTCTATTTTAAACTCTGTCTCTGGTACTTAGTAAATTTATAACACAACCAGTGTACAATAGAGAGTCAACTCGGGCCGTCTGGACCCTGCCAGTAATTCAGTTTCACGATAGTCCTTTTTAAATCCTCCCCTGTTGTTCATCTCTCGCTCCCCCTGTGGAGATGGGTTCCAAACAGTCACCACTGTGGGTGAAGAGGTTTCCCTTGAATTTTCTGCAGACTGAAGAAGTCGAGCTGACTGCAGTTCTGTCTGACATGTTCATCGCCCCTCTAATCTCTGGGCTGAGAAAGAATGACATTGGGAGTTAACCTCCTTATTCAGGGCTCATTTCCACATGTGGGTCATTTTCCCTGCTTCTGAAGGGTTGTTAGAAAACACCACTGTCCTCTAAAGACTGAAAGCAGAATGGGAAACCATCAGTTGGATATTCAACGGAGCAGGGTCAGAAACCAGAGGCGGGTCCGCACAGGGCAGAGTTTGGGGCTTTGGACGATGGTCGGGGTAAGAACGTATGATGAGGAGAAGGAAATCAGCAGCGGGGTGTGGCAACGAATGACAGAGTAGCAACATTTGGAAGCTGATTGACAGAGAAAATAATTCCGTTGTCTGACTGATGACACAAACAATGCCTGTGGTGAGGTGCTCCATTGATCGAGGCACATGTGTGTTTTGAAATGGTTTTATCAATTGAGGGAGTTGTTCCTGCTTGTTTATCCTGTAACATCCCGATGGTTTTAAGGATTGTCTTATCTGCAAAAGTGTATTGATTATCTGTGTTCCTGTGCCTACTCCTAGTCTGCGTCCTGTCCCGTCATTTAGTTTTGTCCATTCCTGTTCCCTCATACTTCAGTGCCTGTGTCATGCTTTTGGGACCGTTCCCAGCGTCCCCCATTATGACACTTGAAGCAAGATTTTGGTGAATGATATTTGCCACTTGATTGTACCTTTGTAAGTAATCAGATTGAGTTAAACTGCTGCAGGATCCTGGAAAGTGTCGGACTGTGTCTGGTATGTCTTGGCATTTTCTGCATTCATCACCTTGTTTGTTACTCTTTTATGTATCTTTGTTAATTTTTACATTAACCACTCTGTCCTGTATTTCTGCAAGGTACCTCTCTTTCTGTGAAGACGTCTTCCACTCAGAGTCGGGCGTTCGATGCTTCCTTGACGAACATCTTATCTGCTCAGATCATTGGGGTGTCTTCCATGGAGGGTCATAATCATTCCACTGGTTAACATTTTCTTCAATACTGGTGATTCATTTTTCTGAGTAGGCCTCTCATTTAAGTTTTCTGGTGTGTACTTCCATCACAATTGCTTATGCTTGCATGGAGTGCTGAATCCTGCTTATTTTAGAAGAAAATATATATTTAGGAGTTTTATCTGACTGTTGTGTAAGTTTTTAATGTCTGTAATTCCTTGTCCTCCTTCTGTCCTAGGTAGTGTTGATCCAAGTCTGTTTCAGTGCAGATACTGTTTTCTAAATTTGTCTTTTCCGCTCTTATTTTTCTTTGTAAAGTTCCATTTCAGAATGGGACCAAGATATTTTTCCGAAATAATTAGTTTCGTTAAGGAAAATATTTTGATCCCCGATTCGATTTTGAGAGAAAGTGGGGCTCCTTTGCCAAATATTATCATTTAATATGAATTTATTTATATAGTTTCCTTCCAATTTTATGTTATATAAATGTGATTTGGCAGTTGTTGTTGTTGTTTTAAAAAGAATCTTTTATATATAATTGCAAGACGTAATGCTCCGGGTGTTGGTTCCTAATGTTTTTTTAGTAGTTCGTGGGTATTTTTTTCATTAGTTGGGGTTCTCTTTTTCCCTTTTTCTAAGTTTTTTTTCATTAGCATATACAAGCTTTTTTCTTCAGCTTTATTAATTATATATACTAATTTGTTGAACTTTTGCATTTTATAGTTGTAGAAGATTATATATCAATAAAAAGATTTTAAAAATGAAATGAAAAGAAAATATGTTCTTAGGAGATATTTTGCTTAATTCCCCATCCTGCTTACATTTGTTTCTCTCACTTCATCTCCACCCCCCAAATGCCAATACTTCAAGTGTATCGGGGTAGAAGTGGATATATATACTATTACTAAGGAGAAAATTTGCTTTGGAAGCTGAAAGGCCTGGAGGTAGGTAAAACTCCTGGACCAGACAATGTACACCCCAGTGTTCAGAAAATGGTAGGTGAAGAGATTGTGAAGACATTAAAGTCATAGAACATGACAATCTAGTCTGTGCCAAAGTATTCATCCAGCAACCTCCATTCCCTTCCATCCATGCACCCATCCAAACTTTGCTTAAATGTTGAAATCGCCCCTGCCACTTGCTCTGGCAGCCCGTTCCACATTCTCACCAGCTCTGAGGGAAGAAGTCCCCCCTCGTGTTTATCTTAAAGAATGGGTCATGACCTTTCAAGTATCACTAGACTTGGGAATAGTTCTGGCGAGCTAGAAAGTTGCAAATGTCATTCCATTCTTTAAGAAGGGAGGGAAGCAGAAGAAAGGATATTATATGACAGTTTCTGACGTCAGTGGTTGGAGTCCATTAAGGATGATTTTTCGGGGTACGTGGCACACGATAAAGTAGGCCAAATTCCTCATGGTTTCCTGGAGGGAAAATCTTGTCTCGGAAATCTGTTGGAACTCTTTGATGAAATAACAGGCAGGATAGACAAAGGAGAGGCAGTGGATGTTGTTTGCTTGGATTTCCAGATGGTCTTTAACAAGGTCTTGCTCCCATGAGCCTGCTGAACAAGGTCACAGCTCATGGTATTACAGGAAAGATACTACAATCAATCGAAGAGTGGTTTACTGGCAGCAGGCAAAGACTCAGAACAATGCGAGCCTATTCTGTTTGCTGCTAGTAAACAATGACATTCCGCTGGGATCAGTATTGAGACCGCTTTTTTTCGTGTTAGATATCAATGATCTGGATGACAGAATTGATGGCTTGGTGACCAGCTTTGCAGTTAATACGAAGATAGGTGCCGGGCAAAGCTGGTCACCAAACCATCAATTCTACCTTAGAGTAAAGCGGGTGTCTAATGAAGGACTCGGACAGGTTTGGAGAACAGACAATGAAGTGGCAGATGGAATGCAGTGTTGGGACTGCGGTCTACAGCCAGGGACTCAGGTTCATGTAGCATAGTGATGCACGAACATTGTTAGCAAAACACTCTGATACAATACGGGTTTCGTTTGTCACAGACAACAATGCCATTTTGGTACTACCAGTAAAGAACATTTCCAGAGTGGTCAAGAAGCTTCCAAACAGCCCGGGCCATCTGTGAAAACCCTTCCACATAGATGGAATCTTAGCCCCTTTTTAAGTTTAAATTCAAGGATAATTACCATAAAAATGAATATTCTCCCTCGCTTACTTTACCTTTTCCGGACTTTACCTGTGGAGGTAGACGATAATCAATTCAGGAAATGGGACAAAAGGATTTCCCGCCTTATTTCACAAGGAAAGAAACCTAGAATCGGATTTAACACCTTCCAGTTAGGAAAGGAAGGAGGAGGTATAGCACTTCCTTGCTTGAGAAATTATTTTTATGCTTCACAGATAACCCCTCTGTTATATTGGTGTAATAAGGGATAGAAGGCTAGGTGGAAGGAAATAGAATTTGGATTGATTGACAGTTTTCCTCTACAGGACTCAATTGCGAACAAAGGATTGATGACCCAATTGGAAAAGTTAAAAATAGCTGGATAAATGTCACACTAAAAGTATGGCAGAAGGTGGCTAATTCATGTGGAATCTATAACATGTTAACACTTTTCAGATGGTGTGCTGATGATACCACATTCCTTCCCAGCAGAGGAGATAAAAGATTTGAACTATGGATAGAGAAAGGTCTTACAACCTACATCTCATTCACACACTAAAGTATTACGAAGTTCTCAATCCCTGTAGGACAAACATGGCCTGGAACACAATCACTTTTTTAGGTACCTTCAAAAAGAATTCAAAAAGAAAATAATTATCATATTTGGAATAAATGGATTGAATTTATAACCCCAAAGCGAGCAGACTTTTAGATGACTCTCCTAATGGTTTAGACTGCCTTCCCTATCAACATAGTAATAGTGTTAACGTAAGCTCCCTTGGTTCGAATGTTCACTGTTCTATTTCTGGAAAATGAGGAATTAACACAAGCAAAGAAAAAGATTTGAGAAAAAATATGATGAAATGAAGTAAATAAGTACACAGAGATTGGATAAGTATGTTTGTGGGTAGGAACAAACATTAACACCTACGAAGGAAGCTACATGGGGTTACACACAATATTTTGAACCAGAAAGAAATGGACCAGAAGAGATACATGGAGATTATTATTCATACACTATTATTACTATTTTAACAACTATTATTATTATTTAGTTTAATAGAGTGGAATTACAACTGCACGTAAATATCTATTTAAGTGCCTAATTATTTTTATATCATCTCAGTGTGTACTTGTGAATATATAAATATATATAGATTTATATATATATAAACATGGAAAAGGTTTTATATGTAAAAACAAGTTTGTGTAATACTTAAAATACCTTATCCAAATAAAAAATAACATTAAATAAAGAAAACCCTCCCAACCCCTACATCACTCCCCATTTCTGTAAACCTCTCCAACCCCGACAGCACTCGCCATCTCTGTAAAACCCTCCACCATCCACCCTGGAGCTGACCCGAGAAAGACACTGTCCATGACGCATGGCAGGGCTCATAAAACACCCTGTTGTCCAGAGGAAACTACAGTCTGATCAAGGTCAGGGGAAGCAGACAAACCAGTTCTCTCTGTCTCCCCCCATTTTGTGGACTCTGAATTGACTCTTGCTCTTGGATAATCTAATCAGAGCATCCACCCTGGAGCATTCAGACGACAGCTAACCCGAGAAAGACACAGGGTGAATGTAGACACAGGAAGCTTCAGGTGATCATCTGCTAATCCTGAGACCATTCCTAAACAAGCATACGTTTGTTATGTAAAGGGCGTGGACTCTGTACTGACTCCTGACTCCGGGACAATCTAATCAGAACAATAGACCTGAGACCGTTCTCAGAGGAGTGGATACTGATTATGCAAAATGCCGGACCTACCAAACAAGCAATCTGTAGCCTCGTTTGGTTGCCTCTGTCTGCCTGGGCTGCCTCATTAAACTGGATGTAAAGACCCAAATACACAAGGCTGGGGTGGGCGGAGCCATGAAACAACGTTGGCTGTTGCCCTGTACAATGAGCAGTGAGAAGGTGACCCAGGTAGGTCAGGACAGAGATCCAGTGGTTCAGTTTGTGAGGGGCAGTATAAGACTCAGGAGCTCCAAATAGACAGGGGCGATAACTCTCCAGCAGCCAGAGACCAACCATCCTGAATAGGGAGGACCCCACGGACACGTGGAGATCGGGATCACGAGGCCAGCCGTAGAATCCTTTCCCGGGTGATACCTTTTCTCTTCATTGACTGCTCATGGAGTGTCAGGGGTTCTAGTAGAATGCACACAGGTAGATAGCGTGTGAACCTACGTGCTTTATAGTTGAAATAATAAAATTTACTTGTTGGTAAATACAGATTCTCTGTACCTCTCTGATCATTATTACAAGGGATGATCCTTGTAACAGGGGCGTCCATCATTCAAGTTGCCCACCAATAGGACATGCGCGCTGCACAGTGTTACCATCGGGAGGGAGCTCACGCTCAGCGATTCAGGAACAGCTTCTTTCCCTCCGCCACCTGTAACTCAGTTTTTTTCCCCTCTATATTTATTTATCCTGTATTTCATTTTACTGCTACCGAAAAGTTAACAAATTTCACGACAAATGTCTGTGATATGAAACCTGGTTCTGATTCGGATGCAGGAGGGTTGTGTTAGATTGAATTTAAATTGGTTGAAAGATAATGAGAGGCATTGATCATGTGGACAGTCAGAGGCTTTTTCCCAGGACTGAACACGAGAGGGCATTATTTTAAGGGGCTTGGAAGTAGGTACAAAGGAGATATCAGGGGTAAGATTCTTTTCCGCAGAGGGTGGTGAGCGCGTGGAATTGGCTGCCGGCAGCTGTGGTGGAGGCGGAAATGATAGGGACTCCTGGATGGATACATGGAGCTCAGAAGAATAGATGACTATGGGTAAGCCTAGGTAATTCTCAGGTAGGGACATGTTCGTTACAGCCTTGTGGGCCGAAGGGCCTGAATTGTGCTGTATGATTTCTATGTTTCTATGTTACTAAGGCGATAAGAAGTGAGGTTTATCTAATTCCGAATGGGAAAAGGGAGAGAAAGAGAGGTGATCACACTTTGGTCAGCCCTGACATCAGTGAATTGACTCAGTTAACGATACAGGAAGAGGTCACTGATCCACCTAGTTTAATGCCGAGACTTTCCGCAGCACTGGAAAGGCCTCAGTTGGAGTATTGCGAGCAGTTTTGGGCACATTACCCTGAAAAGACGTGTTGAAGCTAAAAAGGGTTTCATTCACGAAAATGATTCCAGGATTGAACGTCTTGTCCTATGACAAGCATTGGACGGCTCTGAGCCTGTACTGACTGGAATTCAGAAGAATAAGGGTGACCTCATTGAAACCTATCGAATGGTGAAAGGCCTTGACAGAGTGGATGCGGAAAGGATGTTTTCTCCGGGGAGAGAGTCCAGGATCAGAGGACACAACCTCAGAATAGAGGACCGCCCTTCAAGTCCGGTAAAGAGGATGGATTTTTTTTAGATAGAGAGCGGTGCGTTTGTGGAAATCTTTGCCAGTCACCACTGCGGAGGCCATGTTTTTAGGGATATTCAAGGCAGCAAGTGATAGATTTTTCATAGTTCGGGGCAGGAAGGGATACGGGGAGAAGGCAAGAGATTGGTGCTGAAAGGAAAATTGGATCAGCCATGATGAAATGGTGGAGCAGACTCGATGGCCAAATGGAGTAACTCTGCGCCTGTATCTCATGGTCTTACCTTCTTCGTGCTGACTATCACTTGGACCATCTCGTTAACTTTGTTTCTTGTATCGTTTCGATATATACACATAAATCGCCCGTCACCTGTGTACGCAGTTACCTTTGTAGGGTCCTGGTAAACCCATCTCCATCAGAGTATGAGAGAGCTCCATCCAAATCACAGCCACTGGTTCTCTGTGAGACATGTCCTGATGTTCCGGTCACCGTCAGTCTCTCCCTCTCAGACCACAAAGCCTCCACCAGCAGGTCGTCTTATTTACACCAACTCAAATGTTTTAAGTTGTTGGTAAAATCAGACCTGAACTGTGTTTGTACTCAGGGTAAACTCCGCTTCTCAAGTATCCACGCTGACTTCCGTGTACTTCCTAAAGTACTGGACCTGCTGCCGGACGCAACATCCAGGCAAATGCCAAGATTTCTATAGCAGCTGACATCTCTTGGAGGACTGGGTCAGGCACAATCTGAAAGGAAAAACAATTTGTCAACGTTTCTGAACGAAACCATCCGGGCCTGGTAAATGCAGGGGGTTTTGGGATGAGCCGAGTTTCTCTACAAGATCTACCCATATCTTCACTCCGCGGTCTCACCATTCTGTAGATATCATTATCTGCCTGTCCCCATCACATTCCTTTACCACTATTTTAGTTGTGTTCTATAAGTTCTTCAAGGCCTGTAGATACATTCTTCGAAATAAAATCCCATTCTCCTGATAGACGCATGACTTCTCACAGACAAGTTTTCATATGAAGGTTTTCGCACAGATGTTGTTTTGGACCGAGGTCCTGATTCACCTCCAATCTCCGTCAAGCACATTGCAGGCTGCTTGGGGCTACCTCCTGTCATTCCTCAGGCTTCTACCCTCACACTAATGGACAGGCTGAGAAGACGAACCAAGACCTGGAGCAGGTTCTTCTCTGCCTCTCTCCTCTCGGAGTAACCATTTAATCTTGGCCGAGTTCGCCCACAGCACCCTTCAGCATTCATCACTGGGTATGACCCCTTTCGAGTGTCAAATTGAGTTTCTGCCTCGCTCTGTCTCCTGATCAGGAATTAGAGGTCGGGTTGCCCTCCGCAGAATAATTTGTTTAAAGGTGTCTCAAGGGCAAAGGATTCTGAAAGAAAGTTCAGCCCGGCAGCAGGCCAAGGCCAACAGACAAAGGCGGTTTGGCCCCTCTTTCAATATTGATTAGCGGGTCTCTGTTCGTCCACTCAAACCTGAATCGCGAAAACTAGCCCCTCGCTTTATCGGCCTCTTTAAAGTCACAAGGAAAACTGTCCCGGCAACATATATATCACATCCTCCTTCTTCTCTAAAAATTCACCCCGCCTATCGGGATTTAAACTTTTACCTTGTCCCTATTTGGCCCCGAATCGGAAGACTCACATGCCTTTCCCTCCGCGCCACCACACCGCCACCGCCCCCCCCACCCCCCCCCCCCGCCCCTCACTACTGAGGATCATCTTGCTAGTTCGGGAGGAATATTTTGGATCCTGTCCTTAATTCAGAATTCCAAAGGACATTCCGGACAGTACTGGGCCATCAGATGCGGCCATGGTGGGATGGGATTTGTCGCACCCTCGTGTCGGAGGTAGAGTATTCTCAGGTCTCTTTTTTTTTCTTTGCTGTTTTGTTTGTCAGTTCTCTGAGTTTTATGAATTGTAACTCAAATGTGTTGTTGCGCTTTGGGGATTTTTATATGTTAGAGTTGTGTCTTATATAGTTGACAATCACGGTGCAATTATCCATGGATGCTTCTAATTAATTCTCCCTGAGACTTTGCAGGTATCTAAGTAAATATCCATGAACCTTTGTTCCTCTTCAGATTGGTTACCTGTAAACTTGTCCCGAGTCTGGGCACGGATTCCTTCGTGCCCTGGAGTATATCTAAAGGGGCAGTGCGAATTCCTGGGGCTCGGTCGGCCTGATCCTTGCCCAGTGGTCACTGAGCATTGGAGGAGTCTGTTCTGCTGATGTTAGCCTTAAACTAGACTGGTGTTTAATATTGTGGATCTGTGAAAGATAAATCAGTTCTCTATCAAATTCCGTGTCCTAGGTGCTTACTGTCTCTACCACACTCACATTGTACACTAGAGAGGCCACTCGGCCCATCTGATCCCTGCCCATGTTTCTGTTCCATATCAGTATTTTATTAATCCATCCCTGCTGTCCCCCTCTCACTCTCTCTGTGATGACAGATTGCAACTAGTCACCAGTCCGTGGGAGAAGAGATTTCCCTTGAATGTCATAGAATCATAGAAACCTACAGGACATTACAGACCCTTCGGCCCACAATGTTGTGCCGACCATGTAACCTACTCTAGAAAACGCCTAGAATTACCCTACCTCATAGCTCTCTATTTTCCGATGCTCCATGTACCTATCTGAGGTTCTCTTAAAGGACCCCATTGTATCCGCCTCTACCACTGTCACCGGCAGTGCATTCCACACACCCACCACTCTTTGTGTAAAAAAATCTTACCACTGACATCTCCCTTGCAACTACTTACTTTAAACTTACCCCTTGTGTTAGCAATTTCCGTCCTGGGAAAAAGCCTCTGGCTATTCGCACAACCAATGGCTCTCATCACCTTCTCCACCTGCATGAATTTCCTGCATGTTTTTCTCCAGACTGAATAAGATGATGAGCTCCCTGTGGTTTTGACGTTCCCCAGTGGTCCGGCCGAAGGTGGTTAAACTCCTTCTTCCCTGATCTTTTGAACGTTTTGGGACATTTTCACTCGTTTCAAAGGACTGTGCCTCAGACAGCTGGGCTGTTGCAATGCGCCTCTAAAGTCTGACAGCAGACTAGTGAGTGAATCTTCGATGGAGCAGAGTCGGAAACCAAAGTGTTGCCAGCATGAGTCAGTGCTTTGGGGCTCCAGAGAGATATGGAGTCTAGAGTTTACGAGGAGGAGTAGGAAGAGGAATCAGGCCAAAAAGATGTGCCTGCAGATGAAAGAACAGAAACATTTGGAACCTGATTTTTTAAAAAATGCAAAACACTGGAGGAAATCAGCAGATCAGGCAGCAAATGTGGAGAGGAATAAACAGACAACGTGTAGGCCGAGCTCCTTCAGAATTCCTAGACTATGTGCTCCTCTGCTTAGTTGCTGCCCTAACAGCAGAGTTCGTCCAGCATTTTGTGTGTGTGCGTCTCCGTATTTCCAGCAACTGCAGAATTTCTTGTGTTTTATACCTGCCTTTGTAAGAGGGTTGTACTTTGGCATTAGATACACTTCGATACTGAGTATATTGTTTATTGGAGCCGTTTTCTGCGTTAAAACAGCTGCTGAGTTTTCTATACAGACACTAAAAAACTGAGATATGGACATGGAACCAGTGTTTGAAAAAACTGTTAATGGCACCGTGATTACCCATAAAGCATTGCGTTATAAATTTCGCCGGCGCTGAAGCATCGATCATATGCGCAGGCGTGAAGGTTGATGAATATCACGCATGCGCGCAGTACACAAAGGCCTCAGGATCACGGCTGCAGGTAAGTGAGAATCTCGGGACAATGCTGTGACTCCGGACTCCGTGACCCGCAATCCCGGGACAGGCCTGCTCTCTTCCCTCTCTCTCAGCCCCACCATCCGTACACGGGCCCCGGGGAGCTTCCGGCTGATGAGGGAATGGGAACCGATGGGTCTCTCAGACAGAGCTGAGCTCCAGCTGTCTAAATGCAAGGATCGGGAACTCGGAGAAAGGGAACAAAATCTTTTACATCAGCTGTTGTGAAAATCACCTTTGTTCTGCCTCCAGTCACAAACCAGAGAAAATCTGCAGATGCTGGAAATCCGAGCAACACACACAAATTGCTGGAGGAACTCAGCATTAGTACTCTTTTCCATAGATGCTGCCTGGCCTGCTGAGTTCCTCCAGCATTTTGTGTCTGTTGCTTGTTCCACCCCCTCTTGTTCTGGACTTTTCTACCCGTGAGGTCATGATTTTTAAATTT
>NW_027274423.1:0-103513 GCF_030028105.1 Mobula birostris
GGGAAGCTATGAGAGGTGAGCAAAAACACAGCGATAAAGGTGAATCTATGGGATGTGCGCGAAAAGACAGCAATATAGGGGAAGCTATGAGAGGTGCGCAAGACACAGCGATATAGGGGATGCTATGGGAGGTGCGTGAATACACAGTGATATAGGGAACGTTATGAGATGTGCATAAAAACACGGCGATATAGGGGAAGTTATGAGAGGTGCGCAAAACTACAGCAATATAGGAGAAGTTATGAGAGGTGCGTGAAAACACAACGATATAGGGGGAGGTATGAGAGGTGCATGAAAACACAGCGATATAAGGGAAGGTATTGGAGGTGGGCGAAAACAGGGCGATATAGGGGAAGGTATGGGAGGTGCACGAAGGCAAAGCGATATAGGGGATGATATGGGAGGTGCACGAATACACAGCGAAATAGGGGACATTATGAGATGTGCATAAAAAAACGGCAGTATAGGGGAAGTTATGAGAGGTGCGTAAAAACACAGCGATATAGGGGGAGGTATGAGAGGTAAACGAAAACACAGCCATATAGGGGAAGGTATGGGAGGTGCTCGAAAGCAGGGCGATATAGGGGAAGTTATCAGAGGTGCGTAAAAACCCAGCGATATAGGGGACATTATGAGATGTGCATGAAAACACGGTGATATTGGGGAAGGTGTGAGAGGTGTGAAGAAACACAGCGATATACGGTACTGCATGAGAGGTGCGCGAAGGCACAGTGATATAGGGGATGGTATGGGAGGTGCGCGAATACACAGCCATATAGGGGACGTTATGAGATGTGCGCAAAGATACATCGATATAGGGGAAGGTATGAGAGGTGCGCGAAAACACAGCGATATAGGGAAAGCTATGAGATGTGCATGAATACACGGCGATAGTCGGGAAGCCATGAGAGGTGTGCGAAAACACAGCGATATAGGGGAAGGTATGAGAGGTGCGCAAAAAGACAGCGATATAGGAGAAGGTATGAGAGGTGCACGAAAACACAGCGATATCGGGGAAGGTATGGGAGCTGCGCGAAAACAGGGCAATATAAGGGAAGGTATGAGAGGTGCACTAAAACACAGCAATACAGGGGAAGGAATGGGATGTATGCGAAAACAGGGCGATATAGGGGAAGGTATGAGAGGTGCGCAAGGCACAGCGATATAGGGGATGCGATGGGAGGTGTGTGAATATACAGCGATATAGGGGATGTGATGAGATGTGCATGAAAACTCAGCGATATCAGGGAAGGTATGAGAGGTGCACAAAAACACAGCGATATAGGAGAAGTTATGAGAGGTGTGTGAAAACACAGTGATATAGGGGAAGGTATGAAAGGTGCACGAAAGCACAGCGATATAGGGGAAGGAATCGGAGGTGCGCGAAAACAGGGCGATATAGGGGAAGGTATGTGAGGTGCGCGAAGGCACAGCGATAGAGGGGATGCTATGGGAGGTGCGCGAATACACAGCGATATAGGGGATGCTATGAGAGGTGCGTGAAAATACAGCGATATAGGGGGAGATATGAGAGGTACACGAAAACACAGCGATAAGGGGAAGGTATGGGAGGTGGTCGAGAACAAGGCGATATAGAGGAAGGTATGAGAGGTGTGCGAAGGCACAGCAATATAGGGTATGCTATGGGAGGTGTGCGAAAACACACTGATATAGGGGAAGACATGAGAGGTGCGCGAAAACAGGGCAATATAGTGGAAGCTAGGCGATGTGCGTGATAACAGGGTGATATTGGGGAAGTTATGAGAGGTGCGCGAAAACACAGCGATATAGGGGAAGCTATGGGACATGCGCAAAAAAACAGTGATATAGGGGAAGGTATGAGAGGTGTGCGTGAACACTGCGATATAGGGGAAATTGTAAGAAGTGCGCGAAAACATGGCAATACAGGAGAATGTATCGGAGGTGCGAGAAAACACAGCGATATAGGGGAAGGTATGAGAGGAGCACGAAAACACAGCGATATCGGGGAAGGTATGGGAGGTGCACGAAAACAGGGCGATATAGGGGAATCTATGAGAGGTGAGCAAAAACACGGTGATACAGGGGATGCTATGAGAGGTGAGCAATAACACAGCGATAAAGGTGAATCTATGGGATGTGCGTAAAAAGACAGCGATATAGGGGAAGGTGTGAGAGGTGCGCAAGGCACAGCGATATAGGGGATGCTATGGGAGGTGCATGAAAACAGGGTGATATAGGGGAAGTTATGAGAGGTGCGCAAGGCACAGCGATATAGGGGGAGGTATGAGAGGTGCACAAAAACACAGCGATATAGGGGAAGGTATGTAAGGTGCTCGCAAACAGGGTGATATAGATGAAGGTAGTGGAGGGATGCGAAGGCACTGCAATATAGGGGATGCTATGGAAGGTGCGCGAAAACACAGTGTTATAGGGGAAGACAGGAGAGGTACGCGAAAACACGGCGATATAGGGGAAGCTATGAGAGGTGAGCAAAAACACGGCAATACAGGGCAAGCTATGAGAGGTGAACAATAATACAGCGATAAAGGTGAATCTATGGGATGTGCGCGAAAAGACTGCGATATAGGGGAAGGTATGAGAGGTGCACAAGGCACAGCGATATAGGGGATGCTATGGGAGGTGCGTGAATACACAGCGATATAGGGGACGTGATGAGATGTGCAGGAAAACGCAGCGATATTAGGGAAGGTATGAGAGGAGCACGAAAACACAGCGATATTGGGGAAGGAATGGGAGGTGCACGAATACACAGCGATATAGGGGACATTATGAGATGTGCATAAAAACACGGCGATATAGGGGAAGTTATGAGAGGTGCGCAAATATACAGCAATATAGGATAAGTTATGAGAGGTGCGTAAAAACACAACGATATTGTGGGAGGTATGAGAGGTACACGAAAACACAGCGATATACGGGAAGGTATAGGAGTTGCGCGAAAACAGGGCAATATAGGGGAAGGTATGAGAGGTGCGCGAAAGCACAGCGATATAGGGGACGCTATGGGACGTGCGTGAAAACACAGTGATATAGGGGAAGATATGAGAGATGTGCAAGAACACGGCGAGATAGGGGAAATTATGAGAGGTGCGCGAAAACACGGCGATACGGGAGAATATATCAGATGTGCGAGAAAGCACAGCGATATGGGGAAGTAATGAGAGGAGCGAAAACATAGCGATCTCGGTGAAGACACGAGAGGTGCATGAAAACACGGCGATATAGGGGAAGCTATGAGAGGTGAGCAAAACACGGCTTTACAGGGGAAGCTATGAGAGGTGAGCAATAACACAGAGATAAAGGTGAATCTATGGGATGTGCGCGAAAACACAGCGATATAGGGGAAGGTATGAGAGGTGCGCAATGCACAGCGATATAGGGGATGCTATGGGAGATGCGTGAATACACAGCGATATAGCGGACGTGATGAGATGTGTATGAAAACGCAGCGATATTAGGGAAGGTATGAGAGGTGCACAAAAACACAGCGATATAGGAGAAGCTATGAGAGGTGTGTGAAAACACAGTGATATAGGGGCAGGTATGAAAGGTGCATGAAAACACAGCGATATAGGGGAAGGAATTGGAGATGCACGAAAACAGGGCGATATAGGGGAAGGTATGAGAGGTGCGCGAAGGCACAGCGACATAAGGGATACTATGGGAGGTGCGTGAATGCACAGCGATATAGGGGACATGATGAGATGTGCATGAAAATGCAATGATGTTAATGAAGGTATGAGAGGTGCACAAAAACACAGCGATATAGGGGAAGGTATGAGAGGTGCGTGAAAGCACAGCGATATACGGGACGATATGAGATGTGCATGAATACACGGCGATAGACCGGAAACCATGAGAGGTGTGCAAAAACACAGCGATATAGGGGAAGTTATGAGAGGTGCGTGAAAACACAGTGATATAGGTGAAGCTATGAGAAGAGTGCGAAAACAGGGCGATATAGGGGAAGTTATGAGAGGTGCGTGAAAACCCAGCAATATAGGCGACGTTATGAGATGTGCATGAAAACACGGTGAAGGTATGAGAGGTGCGTGAAGGCAGAGCGATATAGGGAATGTTATGGGAGGTGCACGAATACACAGCGAAATAGGGGACGTTATGAGATGTGCATGAAAACACAGCGATATAGGGGAAGTTATGAGAGGTGCACGAAAATGCAGCGATACAAGGGAAGGTATAGGAGGTGCGCGAACACTGGGCAATGTACAGGAAGGTATGAGAGGTGCACGAATACGCAGCAATATAAGGGAAGGTATAGGAGATGCGCGAAAACAGGGCGATATTGGGGAAGGTATGAGAGGTGCACAAAAACACAGCGATATAGGGGGAGGTATGGGAGGTGCGCGAAAACACAGCGAGGTAATGGAATACATGAGAGGTGTGCGAAAACAGGGCAATATAGTGGAAGCTATGGGATGTGCACGAAAATATTGGGGAAGGTATGAGAGGTGCGCGAAAACACAGCGATATAGGGGACGCAATGGGACGTGCACGAAAACACAGTGATATAGGGGAAGGTATGAGAGGTGTGCGAGAACACGGCGATATAGGGGAAATTAGGAGAGGTGTGCGAAAACACAGCGATATGGGAGAATGTATGAGATGTGCTAGAAAACACAGCGATATAGGGGAAGTATTGAGAGGAGCGAAAACATAGCAATTTTAGTGAAGACATGAGAAGTGCGCGAAAACACGGCGATATAGGGGAAGGTATGAAAGGTGCACGAAAACGCAGTGATATAAGGGAAGGAATAGGAGGTCCGCGAAAACAGGGCGATATAGGGGAAGGTATGAGAGGTGCACGAAGGCACAGCAATATAGGGGATGCTATGGGAGGTGCGCAAAAACACGGCGATATAGGAGACGGTATGAGATGTGCATAAAAACATGGCGATATAGGGGCAGGTATGAGAGGTGCGCGTAAACACGGCGATATAGGGTAAAGTATGAGAGGTGCTCGAAAACTTGGTGTTACAGGGGAATGCATCAGAGGTGCTAGAAAACACAGCGATGTAGTGGAAGACATGAGAGGTGCACGAAAACAGGGCAATATAATGGAAGGTATGGGATGTGCGCGAAAACAGGGCGATATAGGGTAAGGTATGAGAGGTGCGCGAAGGCACAGCGATATAGTGGATTCTATGGGAGGTGCGCGAATGCACAGCGATATAGGGGACCTTATGAGATGTGCATAAAAACACGGCAATATAGGGGAAGTTATGAGAGGAGCCCAAAAATACAGCAATACAGGGGAAGTTATGAGAGGTGCGTGAAAACACTGCGATATAAGGGGACGTATGAGAGGTACACGAAGACACAGCGATATAGGGGAAGGTATGGGAGGTACACGAAAACACAGCGATATAGGGGGAAGGTGTGGGAGGTGCTCGAAAGCAGGGCGATACAGCGGAAGTTATGAGAGGTGCGTGAAAACCCAGCGATATAGGGGAAGGTATGAGAGGTGCGCGAAGGTGCAGCGATATAGGGGATGCTATGTGAGTTGCTTGAAAACACAGAGTTATAGGGGACGTTATGAGATGTGCATGAAAACAGGGGCGATATTGGGGAAGCCATGAGAGGTGTGCGAAAATTCAGCGATATAGGCGACGCTATGGGAGGTGTGCGAAGACAGGGCAACATAAGGGAAGGTATGAGAGGTGCGCGAAGTCACAGCGAGATAGGGGATGATATGGCCGGTGCGCGAATACACAGCGATATATGGGACGATAATAGATGTGCATGAAAACACGGCGATATTGGGGAAGACATGAGTGTGTGCGCAAAAATATGGCGATATAGGAGAAGTTATGAGAGGTGTGTGAAAACACAGCGATATAGGGGGGAGGTATGAGAGGTGCATGAAAACACAGTGATATAGGGAAAGTTATGGAAGGTGCGCGAAAACAGGGCGATATAGAGGAAGGTATGAGAGGTGCGCAAAGACACAGCAATATAAGGGATGCTATGGGAGGTGC
Source organism: Mobula birostris (assembly GCF_030028105.1). Classification (NCBI taxonomy): domain Eukaryota; kingdom Metazoa; phylum Chordata; class Chondrichthyes; order Myliobatiformes; family Myliobatidae; genus Mobula; species Mobula birostris. The sequence continues at coordinate 6,000 of NW_027274423.1, forward strand.
GCGAATACGCAGCGATATAGAGGACATTATGAGATGTGCATGAAAACACGGCAATGTAGGGGAAGGTATAAGAGCTGTGCAAAAATACAGCGATATAGGGGACGTTATGAGATGTGCATGAAAACACGCCGATATAGGGGAAGGTAAGAGAGGTGCGCGAAGGCACAGCGATACACGGGATGCTATGGGAGTTGCGTGAATACACAGAGATATAGGGGACGTTAAGAGATATGCATGAAAACACGGCGATATTGGGGAAGCCATGAGTGGTGCGCAAAAATACGGCAATATAGGAGAAATAATGAGAGGTGCGTGAAAACACAGCGATATAGGGAAAGCTATGAGAGGTGAGCAAAAACACAGCGATATAGTGGAACCTATGAGAGGTTCGCAAGGCACAGCGGTATAGGGGGATGCTATGGGAGGTGCGTGAATACACAGCAATATAGTGGACGTGATGAGATGTGCATGAAAACGCAGTGATATTAGGGAAGGTATGAGAGGTGCACAAAACACAGCGATATAGGGGAAGGTATGAAAGGTGCACGAAAACGCAGTGATATATAAGGGAAGGTATAGGAGGTGCACGAAAACAGGGCGATACAGGGGAAGGTATGAGAGGTGCACGAAGGCACAGCGATATAGGGGATGCTATGGGAGGTGCGCGAAAACACAGCGATATAGGAGACGGTATGAGATGTGCATAAAAACATGGCGATATAGGAGCAGGTATGAGAGGTAAGCGTAAACACGGCGATATAGGGGAAAGTATGAGAGGTGCGCGAAAACTTGGTGTTACAGGGGGAATGCATCAGAGGTGCCAGAAAACACAGTGATGTAGTGGAAGACATGAGAGGTGCGTGAAAACACAGCGATATAAGGGGACATATGAGAGGTACACGAAGACACAGCGATACAGGGGAAGGTATGAGAGCTGCTCGAAAACAGGGCGATATAGGGAAAGGTATGATACGTGTGCGAAACATAGGAATATAGGGGATGGTATGGGAGATGCACGAAAACACAATGATATAGGGGAAGACATGAGAGGTGCGTGAAAACAGAGCGATATAGGGGACGCTATTGGATGTGCGCGAAAACACAGTGATATAGGGGAAGATATGAGAGGTGTGCGAGAACACGGCGGTATAGGGGAAGGTATGAGAGGTGCGCAAAAAACGCAGCGATGTAAGCGAAGCCATGGGAGGTGCACGGGAAACAGGGCGATATAGGGGAAGGTATGAGAGGTGCATGAAGGCGCAGCGATATAGGGGATGCTATGGCAGTTGCGGCGAATGCACAGCGATATATGGGACGTTAAGAGATGTGCATGAAAATGCGGCGATATTGGGGAAGCCATGAGAGGTGAGCAAAAATACAGTGATATAGGAGAAATTATGAGAGGTGCGTGAAAACACAGCGATATAGGGGGAGGTATGAGAGGTGCATGAAAACACAGCGATATAGGGGGAAGGTATGGAAGGTGCGTGAAAACAGGGCGATATAGGGGAAGGTATGAGAGGTGAGCGAAGGCACAGCAATATAAGGGATGCTATGGGAAGTGCGCGAATACACAGCGATATAGAGGACGCTATGAGATGCGCATGAAAACACAGCGATATAGGGGAGGGTATAAGAGCTGCACAAAAATACAGTGATATAGGAGAAGTTATGAGAGGTGCGTGAAAACATAGCGAGAGAAGGGAAGGTATGAGAGGTGCACGAAAACACAGCGATATTGGGGAAGGTATGGGATGTGCGCGAAACCACGACGATACAGGGTAATGTATCAGAGGGGCGAGAAAACACAGCGATATAGGGGACGCTTTGGGACATGCGCAAAAAAACAGTGATATAGGGGAAGATATGAGAGGTGTGCGAGAACAGGGGCGATATAGGTGAAATTATGAGAGGTGCGCGAAAACACGTTGATACAGGGAACTGTATCAGAAGTGCGAGAACACAGAGCGATATAGGGGAAGTAATGAGAGGTGCAGAAACACAGCGATATATGTGAAGACATGAGAGGTGCACGAAAAGACGGCGATATAGGGGAAGCTATGAGAGGTAAGCAATAACACAGTGATAAAGGTGAAGTTATGGGATGTGCGCAAAAACAGGGCGATATAGGGGAAGGCATGAGAGGTGCACAAAAACACAGCGATGTAGGCGAAGCCATGGCAGGTGCGTGGTAAACAGGGCGATATAGGGGAAGGTATGAGCGGTGCGCGAAGGCACAGCGATATAGGGGATGCTATGGGAGGTGTGCGAAAACAGGGCGACATAGGGGAAGGTATGAGAGGTGCGTGAAGGCACAGCGATATAGGGGATGCTATGGCAGGTGCGCGAATGCACAGCGATATATGGGACGTTAAGAGATGTGCAAGAAAACACGGCGATATTGGGGGAAGCCATGAGAGGTGCGCAAAAATACGGCGATAAGGAGAAATTATGAGAGGTGCGTGAAAACACAGCGATATAGGGGGAGGTATGGAAGGTGCGCGCAAACAGGGCGATATATGGGAAGGTATGAGATGTGCGCGAAGGCACGGCGATATTGGGGAAGCCATGAGAGGTGTGCGAAAATACAGCGATATAGGGGACGGTATGGGAGGTGTGCGAAAACAGGGCGATATATGGGAATACATGAGAGGTGCGCGAAGGCACAGTGATATAGGGGATAGTATGGGAGGTGCGCAAATACAGAGGTATATAGGGGATGTTATGAGATGTGCATGAAAACACATCAATATAGGGAAAGGTATGAGATGTGCACAAAAATACATCGATATAGGGGAAGGTATGAGAGGTGCGCGAAAACAGCGATGTAGGCGAAGCTATGGGAGGTGCGCGCAAGCACAGCGATATAGGGGAAGGTATGAGATGTGCATGAATTCACGGCGATAGTCGGGAAGCCATGAGAGGTGTGCAAAAACACAGTGAGAAAGATGAAGGTATGAGAGGAGCGCGTAAACAGGGCGATAGAGGGGAGGTTATGAGAGGTGCGTGAAAACACGGTGATACTGGGGAAGGTATGAGAGGTGTGCAAGAACACAGCGGTATACGGGAATGCATGAGAGGTGCACGAAAACAGCGATATAGGTGAAGGAATGGGAGGTGCGCGAAAGCAGGGCGATATTTGGTAAGGTATGAGAGGTGCGCGAAAGCACAGTGATATAAGGGAAGCTATGGGAGGTGCGCGAATATACATCGATATAGAGGACGTTATGAGATCTGCATGACAACACGGCGATATAGGGGAAGCTATGAGAGGTGAGCAATAACACAGCGATAAAGGTGAATCTATGGGATGTGCGCGAAAAGACAGCGATATAGAGGAAGTTATGAGAGTTCCGCAAGGCACAGCGATATAGGGGGAGGTATGAGAGGTGCACGAAAACACAGCGATATAGGGGACGTGATGAGATGTGCATGAAAATGCAGTAATATTAGGGAAGGTATGAGAGGTGCACAAAAACACAGCGATATAGGAGAAGTTATGAGAGGTGTGTGAAAACACAGCGATATAGGGGGAGCAATGAGAGGTGCATGAAAACACAGCGATATAGGGGGACGGTATGGAAGGTGCGCGATAACAGGGCGATATAGGGGAAGGTATGAGAGGTGCGCGAAGGCACAGCAATATAAGGGATGCTATGGGATGTGCGCGAATCCACAGCGATATAGGGGACGTTATGAGATGTGCATGAAAACACGGCAATATAGGGGAAGGTATAAGAACTGCGCAAAAATACAGTGATATAGGAGAAATTCTGAGAGGTGCGTGAAAACACAGCGATATAAGGGAAGGTATGAGAGGTGCACGAAAACACAGCGATATTGGGGAAGGTATGGGAGGTGCGCGAAAACAGGGCGATATAGGGGAAGTTATGAGAGGTGTGCGAAGGCACAGCGATATAGGGGATGCTATGAGAGGTGCGCGAAACCACCGTGATATAGGGGAAGACATGAGAGGTGCGCAAAAAACAGGGCAATATATTGGTACCTATGGGATATGCGCGAATCCACGGCGATACAGGGGAATGTATCAGAGGTGCGAGAAAACACAGCGATATAGGGGACGCTATGGGACGTGCAAAAAAACAGTGATATAGGGGAAGGTATGAGAGGTGTGCGAGAACACGGCGATATAGGGGAAATTGTAAGAGGTGCACGAAAACATGGCAATACAGGAGAATGCATCAGAGGTGCGAGAAAACACAGCGATATAGGGGAATTAATGATAGGCGCGAAAACATAGCGATATAGGTGAAGACATGCGAGGTGCGCGAAAACATGGCGATATAGGGTAAGCTATGAGAGGTGAGCAATAACACAGCGATCAAGGTGAAGTTATGGGAGGTGCGCCAAAACACAGCGATATAGGGGACGGTATGAGATGTGCATGAATACACGGCGATATTGGGAAAGGTATGAGAGGTTCACGAAGGCACAGCGATATAGGGGATGCTATGGGAGGTGCGTGAATGCACAGCGATATAGGAGACGGTATGAGATGTGCATAAAAACATGGCGATATAGGGGGAGGTATGAGAGGTGAGCGTAAATACGGCGATATAGGGGAAAGTATGAGAGGTGTGCGAGAACTTGGCGTTACAGGGGAATGCATCAGAGGTGCCAGAAAACACAGCTAATTAGTGGAATACATGAGAGGTGCGCAAAAACAGGGCAATATAGGGGAAATTATGACAGGTGTGCGAAAACACGGCGATATGGGAGAATGTATCAGATGTGCGAGAAAACACAGCGGTATAGGGGAAGTATTGAGTGGATCGAATACATAGCGATCTAGGTGAAGACATGCGAGGTGCGCGAAAACATGGCGATATAGGGTAAGCTATGAGAGGTGAGCAATAACACAGCGATCAAGGTGAAGTTATGGGAGGTGCGCCAAAACACAGCGATATAGGGGACGGTATGAGATGTGCATGAATACACGGCGATATTGGGAAAGGTATGAGAGGTTCACGAAGGCACAGCGATATAGGGGATGCTATGGGAGGTGCGTGAATACACAGCGATATAGGGGAAGGTATGAGAGACGTGCGAGAACACGGCGATATAGGGGAAATTATGACAGGTGTGCGAAAACACGGTGATATGGGAGAATGTATCAGATGTGCGAGAAAACACAGCGGTATAGGGGAAGTATTGAGAGGATCGAATACATAGCGATCTAGGTGAAGACATGAGAGGTGCGCGAAAACATGGTGATATAGGGGAAGCTATGAGAGGTGCGCAAAAACACGGCGATACAGGGGAAGCTATGAGAGGTGAGCAATAACACAGCGATAAAGGTGAATCTATGGGATGTGCGCGAAAAGACAGCGATATAGGGGAAGCTATGAGAGGTGCTCAAGGCACAGCGATATAGGGGATGCTATGGGAGGTGCGTGAACACACAGCGATATAGTGGACGTGATGAGATGTGCATTAAAACGCAGTGATATTTGGGAAGGTATGAGAGGTGCACAAAAACACAGCGATATAGGAGAAGTTATGAGAGGTGTGCGAAAACACAGCGATATAGGAGAAGGTATGAAAGGTGCACGAAAACGCAGTGATATAAGGGAAGGTATAGGAGATGCGCGAAACAGGGCGATATAGGGGAACGTATGAGAGGTGCACGAAGGCACAGCGATACAGGGGAAGACATGAGAGGTGCGCGAAAACAGGGCAATATAGCGGAAGGTATGGGATGTGTGTGAAAACAGGGCGATATAGGGGAAGGTATGAGAGGTGCGCGAAGGCAGAGCGATATAGGGGATGCTATGGGAGGTGCGCGAATACACAGCGATATAGGGGATGTTATGAGATGTGCATAAAAACACGGCAATATAGGGGAAGTTATGAGAGGTGCGTGAAAACACAGCGATATAAGGGGAGGTATGAGAGGTACACGAAAACACAGCAATATAGGGGAAGGTATGGGAGGTGCTCGAAAACAGGGCGATATAGGGAAAGGCATGAGATGTGTGCGAAACACAGCAATATATGGGATGGTATGGGAGATGCACGAAAACACAGTGATATAGGGGAAGACATGAGAGGTGCGTGAAAACAGAGTGATATAGGGGACGTTATTGGACGTGCGCGAAAACACAGTGATATGGGGAAGATATGAGAGGTGTGCGAGAGCACTGCGATATAGGTGAAATTATGAGAGGTGCGCGAAAACACGTTGATACAGTGAACTGTATCAGAAGTGCAAGAACACAGAGCGATATGGGGCAAGTAATGAGAGGAGCGGAAACACAGCGATATAGGTGAAGAAATGAGAGGTGCGCGAAACCACGGTGATATAGGGAAAGGCATGAGAGGTGCGTAAAAACACAGCGATGTAGGCGAAGCCATGGGAGGTGCACGGGAAACAGGGCGATATAGGGGAATGTATGAGCGATGCGCGAAGGCACAGCGATATAGGGGATGCTAAGGGAGGTGCGTGAATACACAGGGATATAGGAGACGTTATGAGATGTGCATGAAAACACGGATATATTGGGGAAGCCATGAGAGGTGTGCGAAAATACAGCGATATAGGTGACGGTATGGGAGGTGTGCGAAAACAGGGCGACATAGCGGAAGATATGAGAGGTGTGTGAAAGCACAGTGATATGGGGAATGTATGAGAGGTGCACAAAAACACAGCGATATAGGGGAATGTATGGGAGGTGCGCGAAAACAGGGCAATATTGGGGAAGGTGTGAGAGGTGCACGAAAACATCGCAATACAGGGGAATGCATCAGAGGTGCGAGAAAACACAGTGATATAGGGGAAGTTATGAGAGCAGCGAAAACACAGCGATATAGGGGAAGACATGAGATGTGCGCGAAAACACGGCGAAAGAGTGGAAGGTATGAGAGGTGAGCAAAAACACAGCGATAAAGTTGAAGCTATATCAGGGTGCGAAAAGACAGCGATATAGGTGAAGGCATGAGAGGTGCGCGAAAACACAGCGATGTAGCGGAAGCTATGGGAGGTGCGCGAAAACACAGCGATATAGGGGAATGTATGAAATATGCATGAAACACGGCGATATCGGGGATGCCATGAGAGATGCGCAAAAACACGGCTATATAGGGAAAAGTATGAGAGGTGCATAAAAACACGGCGATACAGGGGAATGCATCAGAGGTGCAAGAAAACACAGCGATATAGGGGACGTTATGAGAGGAGCGAAAACAGAGCGACATAGGGGAAGGTATGAGAGGTGCGCTAAAAGACAGCGATATAGGGGAAGGTATGAGAGGTGCACGAAAACACAGCGATATCGGGGAAGGTATGGGAGCTGCGCGAAAACAGGGCAATATAGGGGAAGGTATGAGAGGTGCACTAAAACACAGCGATACAGGGGAAGGAATGGGAGGTGTGCGAAAACGGCGATATAGGGAAGGTATGAGAGGTGCGCGAAAACACAGCGATGTAGGGGACGCTATGGGACGTGCGCGAAAACACAATGATATAGGCCAGTGTCTGTGGACAACAAGGCTGAAGAGGAAAAGAGGCCCTCAATCAATCTTCATGAAGGGAACAAGATTATGAGTAGGCCATACTTTGGACAAGGGGCAGAGGTGGTGAAGACTGATCGACAGCTACGTCTAGGGTCAAAACTGAGCCATAGCCACTAATGACCAGTCTGTGCAGAGCAATGAGAAGAGAAGATTGTTATACGGTCATTGGTGACGCTGCATTTGGAACATTCTGTTCTGTTTTGGTCACCTGGTTATTGGAAAGACACCGTTAAGCTGGAAAGATTTACAAGGATGCTGCTGGGACTTGATACTGAGTTATGGAAAGAGGTTGAGCAGCAGGTTTGGATTTCATTGGAGTGTAGGAGAATGAGAGGTAATTTTATGGAGGTGTTCATGAGGGACACAGTTAGGATGAACATAGTCCCCCCCCACCCCCCCCCACCGCCCGAAGAAATGGCTGATACCGAGGGGCATAATTTTGGGGTGGTTGGAGGAAAGAATAGCAGGGATGTCAGAGGTAAAGGCACAGCGATATCGGGGATGCTATGAGATGTGCGCGAAAACATCGTGATATCGGGGAAGACATGAGAGGTGCGCAAAAACAGGGCAATATAGTGGAACCTATGGGATGTGCGCGAAACCACGGCGATACAGGGGAATGTATCAGAGGTGCGAGAAAACACAGTGATATCGGGGACGCTATGGGACGTGCGCAAAAAAACAGTGATATAGGTGAAGGTATGAGAGGTGTGCGAGAACACGGCGATATAGGGGAAATTGTAAGAGGTGCGCGAAAACATGTAATACGGGAGAATGTATCAGAGGTGCGAGAAAACACAGCGATGCAGGGGAAGTAATGATAGGAGCGAAAACATAACGATATAGGTGAAGACATGCGAGGTGCGCGAAAACAGCGATGTTGGTGAAGCTATGGGAGGTGCGCCAAAACACAGCGATATAGGGGACGGTATGAGATGTGCATGAATACACGGCGATATTGGGGAAGCCATGAGAGGTGCCTGAAAACACAGCGATATAGGGGAAGGTATGAGAGGTGTGCAAAAACACAGCGACATAGGAGAATTTAAGACAGGTGTGTGAAAACACAGCGATATAGCGGAAGGTTTGAGAGGTTCACGAAGGCACAGCGATATAGGGGATGCTATGGGAGGTGCGCGAAAACACAGCGATATAGGAGACAGTATGAGATGTGCGTAAAAACATGGCGATATAGGGGCAGGTATGAGAGGTGCGCGTAAACACGGCGATATAGGGGAATGTATGAGAGGTGCGCGAAAACTTGGCGTTACAGGGGAATGCATCAGAGGTGCCAGAAAACACAGCGATGTATTGGAATACATGAGAGGTGTGCGAAAACAGGGCAATATGGTGGAAGCTATGGGATGTGCACGAAAACAGGGCGATATAGGGGAAGCTATGGGAGGTGCACGAAAACAGAGCGATATAGGGGACGCAATGGGACGTGCGGGAAAACACAGTGATATAGGGGAAGTTATGAGAGGTGTGCGAGAACACGGCGCTATAGGGGAAATTATGAGAGGTGTGTGAAAACACGGCGATACGGGAGAATGTATCAGATGTGCGAGAAAACACAGCGATATAGGGGAAGTATTGAGAGGATCGAAAACATAGCGATCTAGGTGAAGACATGAGAGGTGCTCGAAAACATGGCGATATAGGGGAAGCTATGAGAGGTGAGCAAAAACACGGCGATACAGGGGAAGCTATGAGAGGTGAGCAATAACACTGCGATAAAGGTGAATCTATTGGATGTGCGCGAAAAGACAGCGATATAGCGGAAGTTATGAGAGGTGCGCAAGGCACAGCGATATAAGGGAGGCTATGGGAGGTGCGTGAATACACAGCGATATGGGGGACGTGATGAGATGTGCATGAAAACGCAGTGATATTAGGGAAGGTATGAGAGGTGCACAAAAACACAGCGATATAGGAGAAGTTACGAGAGGTGTGCGAAAACACGGCGATATAGGGGAAGATATGAGAGGTGCACGAAGGCACAGCGATATAGGGGATGCTATGGAGGTGCGCAAAAACACAGCGATATAGGAGACGGTATGAGATGTGCATAAAAATATGGCGATATAGGGGCAGCTATGAGAGGTGTGCGTAAACACAGCGACATAGGGGAAAGTATGAGCGGTGCCGAAAACTTGGTGTTACAGGGGAATGCATCAGAGGTGCCAGAAAACACAGCGATGTAGTGGAAGACATGAGAGGTGCGTGAAAACAGGGCAATATAGTGGAAGGTATGGGATGTGCGCGAAAACACGGCAATATAGGGGAAGTTATGAGAGGTGCGTGAAAACACAGTGATATAAGGGGAGGTATGAGAGGTACACGAAAACACTGCGATATAGGGGAAGGTATGGGAGGTGCTCGAACACAGGGCGATATAGGGAAATGTGTGAGACGTGTGCGAAACACAGCAATATAGGGGATGGTATGGGAGATGCATGAAAACACAGTGATATAGGGGAAGGCATGAGAGGTGCGTGAAAAACAGAGCGATATAGGGGACGCTATTGGACGTGCGCGAAAGCACAGTGATATAGGGGAATGTATCAGAGGTGCGAGAAAGCACAGCGATATAGGGGACATTAAGAGATGTGCATGAAAACACGGCGATATTGGGGAAGCCATGAGAGGTGCGCAAAAATACGGCGATATAGGAGAAATTATGAGAGGTGCATGAAAACACAGCGATATAGGGGTAGATATGAGAGGTGCGCAAATGCACAGCAATACAAGGGATGCTATGGGAGGTGCGCGAATACACAGCGATACAGGGGAATGTATCAGAGGCGCGAGAAAACACAGCGATATAGGGGACACTATGGGTCATTCGCAAAAAAACAGTGATATAGGTGAAGGTATGAGAGGTGTGCGAGAACACGGCGATATAGGGGAAATTGTAAGAGGTGCGCAAAAGCATGGCAATACAGGAGAATGTATCAGAGGTGCGAGAAAACACAGCGATATAGGGGAAGTCATGACAGGAGCAAAAACATAGCGATATAGGTGAAGACATGCGAGGTGCGCGAAAACACGACGATATAGGGTAAGCTATGAGAGGTGAGCAATAACACAGCGATCAAGGTGAAGCTATGGGAAGTGCGCGAAAACAGCGATGTAGGCGAAGCTATGGGAGGTGCGCAAAAACAAAGCAATATAGGGGACGGTATGAGATGTGCATGAATACACGGCGATATTGGGGAAGCCATGAGAGGTGCCTGAAAACACAGCGATATAGGGGAAGGTATGAGAGGTGTGCAAAAACACAGCGATATAGGAGAAGTTAAGAGAGGTGCGTGAAAACACAGAAATATAGGGAAGGTAGGAGAGGAGCACGAAAACACAGCGATATCGGGGAAGGTATGGGAGGTGCACTAAAACAGGGCGATATACGGGAATGCATGAGAGGTGCGCGAAGGCACAGTGATATAGGGGATTCTATGGGCGGTGCGCAAATACACAGCAATATAGGGGACGTTATGAGATGTGCATGAAAACACATCAATATAGGGGAAGATATGAGATATGCGCAAAAATACATCGATATAGGGGAAGGTATTGGAGGTGCGCGAAAACAGCGATGTAGGCAAAGCTATGGGAAGTGCGCGAAAGCACAGCGATATAGGGGAAGGTATGAGAGGTGCATCAATACACGGCGATAGTCGGGAAGCCATGAGAGGTGTGCGAAAACACAGCGATATAGGGGAAGGTATGAGAGGAGCGCGAAAGCAGGGCGATATAGGGAAGGTTATGAGAGGTGCGTGAAAACCCAGCGACATTGGGACGTTATGAGATGTGCATGAAACCACGGTGATATTGGGGAAGGTATGAGAGGTGTGCAAAAACACAGCTGTATACGGGAATGCATGAGAGGTGCGCGAAGGCACAGTGATATAGGGGAAGGCATGGGAGGTGCGCGAATACCTAGCGATATAGGGGAAGGTATGAGATGTGCGCAAAAATACATCGATATAGGGGAAGGAATGAGAGGTGCGCAAAAATACATCGATATAGGGGAAGCTATGAGATGTGCATGAGTACACGGCGATAGTCGGGAAGCCACGAGAGGTGTGCGAAAACACAGCGATATAGGGGAAGTTAAGAGATCAGCGTGAAAACACATTGATATTGGGGAAGGTATGAGAGGAGTGCGAAAACAGGGCGATATAGGGGAAGTTATGAGAGGTGCGTGAAAACCTAGCGATATAGGGGACTTTATGAGATGTGCATGAAAACACAGCGATATAGGGGAAGGTATAAGAGGTGCGCGAAGGCACAGCGATATAGGAGATGGTATGAGAGGTGCCCGAAAACAGCGATATAGGTGAAGGAAAGGGAGGTGCGCGAAAACAGGGCGATATTTGGGAAGGTATGAGAGGTGCGCGAAGGCACAGCGATATAAGGGATGCTATGGGAGGTGCGCGAATACACAGCGATATAAGGGAAGGTATGAGAGGTGCACGAAAACACAGCGATATTGGGGAAGGTATGGGAGGTGCACGAAAACAGGGCGATATAGGGGAAGTTATGAGAAGTGCTCGAAGGCACAGCGATATAGGGGATGCTATGAGAGGTGCGCGAAGACACCGTGATATAGTGGAAGACATGAGAGGTGCACAAGAACAGGGCAATATAGTGGAACCTATGGGATGTGCGCGAAACCACGACGATACAAGGGAATGTATCAGAGGTGCGAGAAAACACAGTGATATAGGGGAAGTAATGACAGGAGCGAAAACATAGCGATATAGGTGAAGACATGCGAGGTGCGCGAAAACACGGCGATATAGGGTAAGCTATGAGAGGTGATCAATAACACATCGATCAAGGGGAAGCTATGGGATGTGCGCAAAAAACAGCGATGTAGGTGAAGCGATGGGAGGTGCGCGAAAACACAGCGATATAGGGGAAGTTATGAGATGTGCATGAATACACGGCGATAGTCGGGAAGCCATGAGAGGTGTGTGAAAACACAGCGATATAGGGGAAGGTATTAGAGGAGCGCGAAAACAGGGCGATATAGGGAAATTATGAGAAGTGCGTGAAAACTAGCGATATAGGGGATGTTATGAGATGTGCATGAAAACACGGCGATATAGGGGAAGGTATGAGAGGGTGCGCGAAGGCACAGCGATTTAGGGGAAGTTATGAGAGGTGCATGAAAACAGCGATATAGGTGAAGGAATTGGAGGTGCGCGAAACAGGGCAATATTTGGGAAGGTATGAGAGGTGCGCAAGGCCAGCGATATAGTGGGAGGTATGAGAGGTGCACGAAAACACAGTGATATAGACGACGTGATGAGATGTGCATGAAAATGCGGTGATACTAGGGAATATATGAGAGGTGCACAAAAACACAGCGATATAGGAGAAGTTATGAGAGGTGTGTGAAAACACAGCGATATAGGGGGAGGTATGAGAGGAGCATGAAAACACAGCGATATCGGGGAAGGTATGGAAGGTGCGCGAAAACGGGGCGATATAGGGTGAGGTATGAGGGGTGCGTGAAGGCACAGCATTATAAGGGATACTATGGGATGTGCGCGTATACACAGTGATATAGGGGACGTTATGAGATGTGCGCAAATATACATCGATATAGGGGAAGGTATGAGAGGTGCGCGAAAACACAGCGATATAGGGAAAGCTATGAAATGTGCATGAGTAGACGGCGATAGTCAGGAAGTCACGAGGGGTGTGCGAAAACACAGCGATATAGGCGAAGGTATGAGAGCAGCATGAAAACACATTGATAGAGGGAAGGTATGAGAGGAGTTCGAAAACAGGGCGATATAGGGGAAGTTATGAGAGGTGCGTGAAAACCTAGCGATAAAGGGGACTTTATGAGATGTGCATGAAAACACGGTGATATAGGGGAAGGTATAAGAGGTGCGCGAAGGCACAGCGATATAGGAGAAGCTATGAGAGGTGCACAAAAAAAGCGATATAGGTGAAGGAAAGGGAGGTGCGCGAAAACAGGGTGATATTTGGGAAGGTATGAGAGGTGCGCGAAGGCACAGCGATATAAGGGATGCTATGGGAGGTGCGCGAATACACAGCGATATAGAGGACGTTATGAGATGTGCATAACAACACGGCGATATAGGGTAAGTTACGAGAGGTGAGCAATAACACAGCGATAAAGGTGAATCTATGGGATGTGCGCGAAAAGACAGCTATATAGGGGAAAGTATGAGAGGTGCACAAATACACAGCGATATAGGAGAAGTTATGAGAGGTGTGTAAAATCACAGCGATATAGGGGAGGTATGAGAGGTGCATGAAAACACAGCGATATAGAGGAAGGTATGGAAGGTGCGCGAAAACGGGGGCGATATAGGGGAAGGTATGAGAGGTGCGTGAAGGCACAGCATTATAAGGGATGCTATGGGATCTGCGCGAATACAGAACGATATAGGGGGTGTTATGAGATGTGCATGAAAACACTGCAATGTAGGGAAGGTATAAGAGCTGCGCAAAAATACAGTGATATAGGAGAAGTTATGAGAGGTGCATGAAAACACAGCGATATAAGGAAGGTCTGTGAGGTGCACGAAAACACAGCACTATTGGGGAAGGTATGGGAGGTGCGCGAAAACAGGGCGATATAGGGGAAGTTATGAGAAGTACTCGAAGGCACAGCGATATAGGGGATGCTATGAGAAGTGCGCGAAAACACCGTGATATAGTGGAAGACATGAGAGGTGCGCAAAAACAGGGCAATATAGTTGAACCTATGGGATGTGCGCGAACCACGGCGATACAGGGGAATGTATCAGAGGTGCGAGAAAAACAGCGATATAGGGGACGCTATGGGACATGCGCAAAAAAGCAGTGACATAGGGGAAGGTATGAGAGGTGTGCGAGAACACGGCGATATAGGGGAAATTGTAAGAGGTGCGCGAAAACATGCAATACAGGAGAATGCATCAGAGGTGCGAGAAAACACAGCGATATAGGGGAAGTAATGATAGGAGCGAAAACATAGCGATATAGGTGAAGACATGCGAGGTGCGCGAAAACAGGGCGATATAGGTGAAGGAATGGGAGGTGCGCGAAAACAGGGCGATATAGGTGAAGGAATGGGAGGAGCGCGAAAACAGAGCGATATAGATGAAGTTATGAGAGGTATGCGAAGGCACAGCAATATAGGGGATTCTATGGAATGTGCGCGAAACACAGTGATATAGGTGAAGACATGAGAGGTGCGCGAAAACACCTCAATATAGGGGAAGCTATGAGAGGTGAGCAAAAACACAGCGATATGGGGAAGCTGTGAGAGGTGTGCAATAACACAGCGATAAAGTTGAATCTATGGATGTGCGCGTAAAGACAGCGATATAGGGGAAGGTATGAGAGGTGCGCAAGGCACAGCGATATAGGGGATGCTATGGGAGGTGCGTGAATACACAGCGTTATAGGGGACGTGATGAGATGTGCATGAAAACGCAGCGATATTAGGGAAGGTATGAGAGGTGCATGAAAACCTAGCGATATAGGGGACGTTATAAGATCTGCATGAAAACACGGCAATATAGGGGAAGGTATGAGAGGTGCACGAAGGCACAGCGATATAGGAGAAGGTATGAAATGTGCACGAAAACAGTGATATAGGTGAAGGAATGGGAGGTGCTCGAAAACAGGGCGATATTTGGGAAGGTATGAGAGGTGCGCGAAGGCACAGCGATATAAGGGATGCTATGAGGGGTGCGCGAATACACAGCGATATAGAGGACGTTATGAGATGTGCATAACAACACGACGATATAGGGTGAGTTATGAGAGGTGCGCAAAAACACGGCGATGTAGGGGAAGATATTAGAGGTGAGCAATAACACAGCGATAAAGGTGAATCTATGGGATGTGCGCGAAAAGACAGCTATATAGGGGAACGTATGAGAGGTGTGCAAGGCACAGCGATATAGGGGAGGTATGAGAGGTGCACAAAAACACAGCGATATAGGGGATGTGATGAGATCTGCATGAAAACGCAGTGATATTAGGGAAGGTATGAGAGGTGCACAAAAACACAGCGATATAGGTGATATTGGGGAAGGTATGTGAGGTGCACGAAGGCACAGCGATATAGGGGATGCTATGGGAGGTGCGTGAATACACAGCGATATAGGGGACGTTATGAGATGTGCATGAAAACGCAGGGGATATTAGGGAAGATGTAAGAGGTGCACAAAAACAGTAATATAGGAGAAGTTATGAGAGTTGTGTGAAAACACAGCGATATAGGGGAAGGAATGAGAGGTGCACGAAAACAGGGCGATATAGGGGAAGGTATGAGAGATGCGCGAAGGCACAGCGATATAGGGGATTCTATGGGAGGTGCGCGAATACACAGCAATATAGGGAACGTTATGAGATGTGCATAAAACACTGCGATATAGGGGGAGTTATGAGAGGTGCGCAAAAATACAGCAATATAGGAGAAGTTATGAGAGGTGAGTGAAAACACAGCGATATTGGGGGAGGTATGAAAGGTGCACGAAAAGACAGCGATATAGGGGAATTTATGGGAGGTGCTCAAAAACAGGGCGTTATAGGGGAAGGTATGAGAGGAGTGCGAAGACACAGCAATATAAGGGATGCTATGGGAGGTGCGCGAAAGCAGAGTGATATAGGGGAAAACATGAGAGGTGCGTAAAAGTAGGGCAATATAGTGGAAGCTATGAGAGGTGAGCAATAACACAGCGATAAAGGTGAATCTATGGGATGTTCGCAAAAACACAGCGATATAGGGGAAGGTATGAGAGGTGTGCAAGGCACAGCAATATAGGGGATGCTATGTGAGATGCATGAATACACCGCGATATACGGGACATTATGAGATGTGCATGAAAACACAGCGAAATAGGGGAAGCTATGAGAGGTGCGCGAAAACACGGCGATATAGGGGACGGTATGCGATTTGTATGAAGACACGGCGATATAGGGGAAGACATCAGAGGTGAGTAAAAACGGCAATATAGCGAAGTTATGGGAGGTGCTGGAAAACTGGGCGATATAGGGGAAGGCATGAGAGGTGCGTGAAAACACAGCGATATAGGGGGAGGTATGAGAGGTGCACAAAACACAGCGATATAGGAGAAGGTATGGGAGTTGCGCGAAAATGGCGATATAGGGGAAGGTATGAGAGGTGTGCGAAGGCACAGCAATATAGGGGATGCTATGGGAGGTGCGCGAAAACACAGTGCTATAGGGGATACTATGAGAGGTGCGCAAAAACAGAGCAATATAGTGGAACCTATGGGATGTGCGCGAAAACACGGCGATACAGGGGAATGTATCAGAGGTGCGAGAAAACACAGCGATATAGGAGACGCTATGGGACGTGCACGAAAACACATTGATATAGGGGAAGTAATGACAGGAGCGAAAACATACCGATGTCAGCGAAGCTGTGGGAGGTGCGCGAAAACAGAGCGATATAGGGGACGGTATGAGATGTGCATGAATACATGGCGATATTGGGGAAGCCATGAGAGGTGCGCGAAAACACAATGATATAGGGGAAGGTATAAGAGGCTTGCAAAAACACAGTGATATAGGAGAAGTTATGAGAGGTGGGTGACAACACAGCAATATAGTTGAAGGAATGAGAGGTGCACGAAAACACGGCGATATCGGGGAAGTTATGGGAAGTGAGCTAAAACAGGGCGATATAGGGGGAAGGTATGAGAGGTACGCGAAGGCACAGTTATATTGGGGATGCTATGGCAGGTGCGCGAATACACAGCGATATAGGGGACGTTATGAGATGTGCATGAAAACACGGCAATATAGGGGAAGGTATGAGAGGTGCGCAAAAATACAGCGATATAGCAGAATTTACGAGAGGTGCGTGAAAACACAGCGATATAGGGGAGGTATGGGAGGTGCGGGAAAACAGGACGATATAGGTTAAGGTATGGGAAGTGCGCGAAAACAGGGCAATATAGTGGAAGGTATGAGAGGTGCCCGAAAACAGAGCGATATAGGCGACGCTATGGGACGTGCGCGAAAACACGGCGATAAAGGGGAAATTATGAGAGGTGCGCGAAAACACGGGCGATACAGGGGAATGTATCAGAGGTATGAGAAAACACAGTGATATAAGGGAAGCAATGAGAGGAGTGAAAACATAGCAATATAGGTGAAGACATGAGAGGTGCGCGAAAACATGGCGATATAGGGGAAGCTGTGAGAGGTGAGCAATAACACAGAGATAAAGGTGAAGCTATGAGATATGCGCGAAAAGACAGCGATATAGGGGTATGTATGAGAGGTGCGCGAAAACACAGCGATATAGGGGACGGTATGAGATGTGCATGAATACATGGCGATAGTCGGGAAACAATGACAGGTGTGTGAAAACACAGCGATATAGGGGAAGTTATGAGAGGTGCGTGAAAACACAGTGATATAGGAGAAGGTATGAGAGGTGCGCGAAAACAGGGCGATATAGGGGAAGTTATGCGAGGTGCATGAAAACACAGCGATATAGGGGACGTTATGAGATGTGCATGAAAACACGGAGATATAGGGGAAGGTATGAGAGGTACGCAAAGGCACAGTGATATAGGGGATGTTATGGGAGGTGCGCGAATACAGGGCAATATAGGGGAAGGTATGTGAGGTGCACGAAGGCACAGCGATATAGGGGATGCTACGGGAGGTGCGTGAATACACAGCGATATAGGGGACGTTATGAGATGTGCATGAAAACGCAGCGATATTAGGGAAGATATAAGAGGTGCACAAAAACACAGTAATATAGGAGAAGTTATGAGAGGTGTGTGAAAACACAACGATATAGGGGAGGGAATGAGAGGTGCGCGAAAACAGGGCGATATAGGGGAAGGTATGAGAGGTGCGCGAAGGCACAGCGATATATGGGATTCTATTGGAGGTGCATGAATAAACAGCGATATAGGGGATGTTATGAGATGTGCATAAAAACACGGCGATATAGGGTAAGTTACGAGAGGTGAGCAATAACACAGCGATAAAGGTGAATCTATGGGATGTGCGCGAAAACACAGCTATATAGGGGAAGGTATGAGAGGTGTGTAAAATCACAGCGATATAGGGGGAGGTATGAGAGGTGCATGAAAACACAGCGATATAGAGGAAGGTATGGAAGGTGCGCGAAAACGGGGCGATATAGGGGAAGGTATGAGAGGTGCGCGAAGGCACAGCATTATAAGGGATGCTATGGGATCTGCGCGAATACGCAGCGATATAGGGGGTGTTATGAGATGTGCATGAAAACACTGCAATGTAGTGGAAGGTATAAGAGCTGCGCAAAAATACAGTGATATAGGAGAAGTTATGAGAGGTGCATGAAAACACAGCGATATAAGGGAAGGTCTGTGAGGTGCACGAAAACACAGCACTATTGGGGAAGGTATGGGAGGTGCGCGAAAACAGGGCGATATAGGGGAAGTTATGAGAAGTACTCGAAGGCACAGCGATATAGGGGATGCTATGAGAAGTGCGCGAAAACACCGTGATATACTGGAAGACATGAGAGGTGCGCAAAAACAGGGCAATATAGTTGAACCTATGGGATGTGCGCGAAACCACGGCGATACAGGGGAATGTATCAGAGGTGCGAGAAAACACAGCGATATAGGGGACGCTATGGGACATGCGCAAAAAAGCAGTGACATAGGGGAAGGTATGAGAGGTGTGCGAGAACACGGCGATATAGGGGAAATTGTAAGAGGTGCGCGAAAACATGCAATACAGGCGAATGCATCAGAGGTGCGAGAAAACACAGCGATATAGGGGAAGTAATGATAGGAGCGAAAACATAGCGATATAGGTGAAGACATGCGAGGTGCGCGAAAACAGGGCGATATAGGTGAAGGAATGGGAGGTGCGCGAAAACAGGGCGATATAGGTGAAGGAATGGGAGGTGCGCGAAAACAGAGCGATATAGATGAAGTTATGAGAGGTATGCGAAGGCACAGCAATATAGGGGATTCTATGGAATGTGCGCGAAAACACAGTGATATAGGTGAAGACATGAGAGGTGCGCGAAAACACGTCAATATAGGGGAAGCTATGAGAGGTGAGCAAAAACACGGCGATATGGGGAAGCTGTGAGAGGTGTGCAATAACACAGCGATAAAGTTGAATCTATGGGATGTGCGCGTAAAGACAGCGATATAGGGGAAGGTATGAGAGGTGCGCAAGGCACAGCGGTATAGGGGACGTGATAAGATGTGCATGAAAACGCAGCGGTATCAGGGAAGGTATGAGAGGTGCATGAAAACCTAGCGATATAGGGGACGTTATGAGATCTGCATGAAAACACGGCAATATAGGGGAAGGTATGAGAGGTGCACGAAGGCAAAGTGATATAGGAGAAGGTATGAGAGGTGCACGAAAACAGTGGTATAGGTGAAGGAATGGGAGGTGCGCGAAAACAGGGCAATATTTTGGAAGGTATGAGAGGTGCGCGAAGGCACAGCGATATAAGGGATGCTATGAGGGGTGCGCGGATACACAGCGATATAGAGGACATTATGAGATGTGCGTAACAACACGACGATATAGGGTGAGTTATGAGAGGTGAGCAAAAACACGGCGATATGGTGAAGCTGTGAGAGGTGTGCAATAACACAGCGATAAAGTTGAATCTATGAGATGTGCGCGTAAAGACAGCGATATAGGGGAAGGTATGAGAGGTGCGCAAGGCACAGCGATATAGGGGATGCTATGGGAGGTGCGTGAATACACAGCGTTATAGGGGACGTGATGAGATGTGCATGAAAACGCAGCGATATTAGGGAAGGTATGAGAGGTGCATGAAAACCTAGCGATATAGGGGACGTTATGAGATCTGCATGAAAACACGGCAATATAGGGGAAGGTATGAGAGGTGCACGAAGGCAAAGCGATATAGGAGAAGGTATGAGAGGTGCACGAAAACAGTGATATAGGTGAAGGAATGGGAGGTGCGCGAAAACAGGGCGATATTTGGGAATGTATGAGAGGTGCGCGAAGGCACAGCGATATAAGGGATGCTATGAGGGGCGCGCGGATACACAGCGATATAGAGGACGTTATGAGATGTGCATAACAACACGACGATATAGGGTAAGTTATGAGAGGTGCGCAAAAACACGGCGATATAGGGGAAGATATTAGAGGTGAGCAATAACACAGCGATAAAGGTGAATCTATGGGATGTGCGCGAAAAGACAGCTATATAGGGGAACGTATGAGAGGTGTGCAAGGCACAGCGATATAGGGGGAGGTATGAGAGGTGCACGAAAACTCAGCGATATAGGGGACGTGATGAGATCTGCATGAAAACGCAGTGATATAAGGGAAGGTATGAGAGGTGCACAAAAACACAGCGATATAGGTGATATTGGGGAAGGTATGTGAGGTGCACGAATGCACAGCGATATAGGGGATGCTATGGGAGGTGCGTGAATACACAGCCATATAGGGGACGTTATGAGATGTGCATGAAAACGCAGGGATATTAGGGAAGATGTAAGAAGTGCACAAAAACACAGTAATATAGGAGAAGTTATGAGAGGTGCGTGAAAACACAGCAATATAGGGGAAGGTATGAGAGGTGTGCGAAAACAGGACGATATGGGGAAGGTATGAGACGTGTGCGAAAACACGGCGATATGGGAGAATGTATCAGAGGTGCGAGAAAACACAGAGATATGAGGGGTGCGCGGATACACAGCGATATAGAGGACATTATGAGATGTGCATAACAACAGCGATATAGGGGATGCTATGGGAGGTGCGTGAATACACAGCCATATAGGGGACGTTATGAGATGTGCATGAAAACGCAGGGATATTAGGGAAGATGTAAGAGATGCACAAAAACACAGTAATATAGGAGAAGTTATGAGAGGTGCGTGAAAACACAGCGATATAGGGGAAGGTATGAGAGGTGTGCGAAAACAGGACGATATGGGGAAGGTATGAGACGTGTGCGAAAACACGGCGATATGGGAGAATGTATCAGAGGTGCGAGAAAACACAGAGATATAGGGGAAGAAATGAGAGGAGCGAAAACATAGCGATCTAGGTGAAGACATGAGAGGTGCGCGAAAACACGGCAATATAGGGGAAGCTATGAAAGGTGAGCAAAAACACGGTGATATAGGGGAAGCTGTGAGAGGTGTGCAATAACACAGCGATAAAGTTGAATCTATGGGATGTGCGCGAAAAGACAGCGATATAGGGGAAGGTACAGCGATATAGGGGATGCTATGGGAGGTGCGTGAATACACAGCGATATAGGGGACGTTTTGAGATGTGCATTAAAACGTAGCGATATTAGGGATGATATAAGAGGTGAACAAAAACACAGTGATATAAGAGAAGTTATGAGAGGTGAGTGAAAACACAGCGATATAGGGGAAGGAATGAGAGGTGCACGAAAACAGGGCGATATAGGGGAAGGTATGAGAGGTGCGCGAAGGCACAGCGATATAGGGGATTCTATGGGAGGTGCGCGAATACACAGCAATATAGGGAACGTTATAAGATGTGCATAAAACACTGCGATATAGGGGGAGTTATGAGAGGTGCGCAAAAATACAGCAATATAGGAGAAGTTATGAGAGGTGAGTGAAAACACAGCGATATTGGGGGAGGTATGAAAGGTGCACGAAAACACAGCGATATAGGGGAATTTATGGGAGGTGCTCGAAATCAGGGCGATATAGGGGAAGGTATGAGAGGAGTGCGAAGACACAGCAATATAAGGGATGCTATGGGAGGTGCGCGAAAGCACAGTGATATAGGGGAAGACATGAGAGGTGCGTGAAAGTAGGGCAATATAGTGGAAGCTATGAGAGGTGAGCAATAACACAGCGATAAAGGTGAATCTATGGGATGTGCGCAAAAACACAGCAATATAGGGGATGCTATGTGAGATGCATGAATACACAGCGATATACGGGACATTATGAGATGTGCATGAAAACACAGCGAAATAGGGGAAGCTATGAGAGGTGCGCGAAAACACGGCGATATAGGGGACGGTATGAGATTTGTATGAAGACACGGCGATATAGGGGAAGACATCAGAGGTGCGAGAAAACACAGCGATATAGGAGACACTAAGGGACGTGCACGAAAACACATTGATATAGGGGAAGTAATGAGAGGAGCGAAAACATACCGATGTCAGCGAAGCTGTGGGAGGTGCGCGAAAACAGAGCGATATAGGGGACGGTATGAGATGTGCATGAATACATGGCGATATTGGGGAAGCCATGAGAGGTGCGCGAAAACACAATGATATAGGGGAAGGTATGAGAGGCGTGCAAAAACACAGTGATATAGGAGAAGTTATGAGAGGTGGGTGACAACACAGCAATATAGTTGAAGGTATGAGAGGTGCACGAAAACACAGCGATATCGGGGAAGTTATGGGAAGTGAGCTAAAACAGGGCGATATAGGGGAAGGTATGAGAGGTACGCGAAGGCACAGTTATATTGGGGATGCTATGGCAGGTGCGCGAATACACAGCGATATAGGGGACGTTATCAGATGTGCATGAAAACACGGCAATATAGGGGAAGGTATGAGAGGTGCGCAAAAATACAGCGATATAGCAGAATTTACGAGAGGTGCGTGAAAACACAGCGATATAGGGGAGGTATGGGAGGTGCGGGAAAACAGGACGATATAGGTTAAGGTATGGGAAGTGCGCGAAAACAGGGCAATATAGTGGAAGGTATGAGAGGTGCCCGAAAACAGAGCGATATAGGCGACGCTATGGGACGTGCGCGAAAACACGGCGATAAAGGGGAAATTATGAGAGGTGCGCGAAAACACGGCGATACAGGGGAATGTATCAGAGGTATGAGAAAACACAGCGATATAAGGGAAGCAATGAGAGGAGTGAAAACATAGCAATATAGGTGAAGACATGAGAGGTGCGCGAAAACATGGCGATATAGGGGAAGCTGTGAGAGGTGAGCAATAACACAGAGATAAAGGTGAAGCTATGAGATATGCGCGAAAAGACAGCGATATAGGGGTATGTATGAGAGGTGCGCGAAAACACAGCGATATAGGGGACGGTATGAGATGTGCATGAATACATGGCGATAGTCGGGAAACAATGACAGGTGTGTGAAAACACAGCGATATAGGGGAAGTTATGAGAAGTGTGTGAAAACACAGTGATATAGGAGAAGGTATGAGAGGTGCGCGAAAACAGGGCGATATAGGGGAAGTTATGCGAGGTGCATGAAAACACGGAGATATAGGGGAAGGTATGAGAGGTACGCAAAGGCACAGTGATATAGGGGATGTTATGGGAGGTGCGCGAATACAGGGTAATATAGGGGAAGGTATGTGAGGTGCACGAAGGCACAGCGATATAGGGGATGCTACGGGAGGTGCGTGAATACACAGCGATATAGGGGACGTTATGAGATGTGCATGAAAACGCAGCGATATTAGGGAAGATATAAGAGGTGCACAAAAACACAGTAATATAGGAGAAGTTATGAGAGGTGTGTGAAAACAAAACGATATAGGGGAAGGAATGAGAGGTGCGCGAAAACAGGGCGATATAGGGGAAGGTATGAGAGGTGCGCGAAGGCACAGCGATATATGGGATTCTATTGGAGGTGCATGAATACACAGCAATATAGGGGACGTTATGAGATGTGCTTAAGAACACGGCGATATAGGGGAAATTATGAGAGGTGCGCAAAAATACAGCAATATACGAGAAGTTATGAGAGGTGAGTGAAAACAGCGATATAGGGGGAGGTATGAAAGGTGCACGAAAGCACAGATATATTCGGGAAGGAATGGGAGGTGCACAAATACACAGCGATATAGGGGAAGGAATGGGAGGTGCTTGAAAACAGGGCGATGTAGGGGAAGGTATGACAGGAGTGTGAAGACACAGCAATATAGGGGATGGTATGGGAGGTGCGCGAAAACACAGTGATATAGCGGAAGGCATGAGAGGTGCGTGAAAGTAGCGCAATATAGTGGAAGCTATGAGAGGTGAGCAAAAACACGGCGATATAGGCGAAGCTATGAGAAGTGAGCAATAACACAGCGATAAAAGTGAATCTATGGGATGTGCACAAAAAAACAGCGATATAGGGGAAGGTATGAGAGGTGCGCAAGGCACAGCAATATAGGGGATGCTATGGGAGATGCATGAATACACAGCGATATACGGGACGTTATGAGATGTGCATGAAAACGCAGCGATATTAGGGAAGGTATGAGAGGTTCAAAAAACACAGCAATATAGGAGAATGAATGGGAGGTGCGCGAAAACAGGGCGATATAGTTGAAGATATGAGAGGTGTGCGAAGGCACAGCAATATAGGGGATGCTATGGGAGGTGCGCGACTACACAGTGATATAGGGGACGTTATGAGATGTGCATGAAAACACGGCGATATAGGGGAAGTTATGAGAGGTGCACAAAAATGCAGCAATATAGGAGAAGTTATGAGAGGTGCGTGAAAACACAGCGATATAGGGGAAGGTATGAGAGGTGTGCGAAAACAGGACGATATGGGGAAGGTATGAGACGTGTGCGAAAACACGGCGATATGGGAGAATGTATCAGAGGTGCGAGAAAACACAGAGATATAGGGGAAGAAATGAGAGGAGCGAAAACATAGCGATCTAGGTGAAGACATGAGATGTGCGCGAAAACACGGCAATATAGGCGAAGCTATGAAAGGTGAGCAAAAACACGGCGATATAGGGGAAGCTGTGAGAGGTGTGCAATAACACAGCGATAAAGTTGAATCTATGGGATGTGCGCGAAAAGACAGCGATATAGGGGAAGGTACAGCGATATAGGGGATGCTATGGGAGGTGCGTGAATACACAGCGATATAGGGGACGTTATGAGATGTGCATTAAAACGCAGCGATATTAGGGATGATATAAGAGGTGAACAAAAACACAGTGATATAAGAGAAGTTATGAGAGGTGTGTGAAAAAACAGCAATATAGGGGAAGGTATGAGAGGTGCACGAAAACACAGCGATATAGGGGAAGGTATGGGAGGTGCGCGAAAATAGGGCGATATAGGGGAAGGTATGGGAGGTGCGCGAAAATAGGGCGATATAGGGGAAGTTATGAGAAGTGCTCGAAGGCACAGCGATATAGGGGATGCTATGAGATGTGCGCTAAAACACGGCGATATGGGAGAATGTATCAGAGGTGCGAGAAAACACAGCGATATAGGGGAAGTAATGAGAGGAGCGAAAACATAGCCATCTTAGT
Organism: Mobula birostris; assembly: GCF_030028105.1. Taxonomy (NCBI): domain Eukaryota; kingdom Metazoa; phylum Chordata; class Chondrichthyes; order Myliobatiformes; family Myliobatidae; genus Mobula; species Mobula birostris. Next base: position 31,810 of record NW_027274423.1, read on the forward strand.
GAGGACATGAGAGGAGCGCGAAAACACGGCGATATAGGGGAAGCTATGAGAGGTGAGCAAAAACACGGCGATATATGGGAAGCTGTGAGAGATGTGCAATAATACAGCGATAAAGTTGAATCTATGGGATGTGCGCGAAAAGACAGCGATATAGGGGAAGGTATGAGAGGTGCGCAAGGCACAGTGATATAGGGGATGCTATGGGAGGTGCGTGAAAACACAGCGATATGGGGACGTTATGAGATGTGCATTAAAACGCAGCGATATTAGGGAAGATATAAGAGGTGCACAAAAACACAGTAATATAGGAGAAGTTATGAGAGGTGTGTGAAAACAAAACGATATAGGGGAAGGAATGAGAGGTGCGCGAAAACAGGGCGATATAGGGGAAGGTATGAGAGGTGCGCGAAGGCACAGCGATATATGGGATTCTATTGGAGGTGCATGAATACACAGCGATATAGGGGACGTTATGAGATGTGCTTAAGAACATGGCGATATAGGGGAAATTATGAGAGGTGCGCAAAAATACAGCAATATACGAGAAGTTATGAGAGGTGAGTGAAAACAGCGATATAGGGGGAGGTATGAAAGGTGCACGAAAGCACAGCGATATTGGGGATTCTATGGGAGGTGCGCGAATACACAGCGATATAGGGGACGTTATGAGATGTGCATAAAAACACGGCGATATAGGGGAAGTTATGAGAGGTGCACAAAAATGCAGCAATATAGGAGAAGTTATGAGAGGTGCGTGAAAACACAGCGATATAGGGGAAGGTATGAGAGGTGTGCGAAAACAGGACGATATGGGGAAGGTATGAGACGTGTGCGAAAACACGGCGATATGGGAGAATGTATCAGAGGTGCGAGAAAACACAGAGATATAGGGGAAGAAATGAGAGGAGCGAAAACATAGCGATCTAGGTGAAGACATGAGAGGTGCGCGAGAACACGGCATTATAGGGGAAGCTATGAAAGGTGAGCAAAAACACGGTGATATAGGGGAAGCTGTGAGAGGTGTGCAATAACACAGCGATAAAGTTGAATCTATGGGATGTGCGCGAAAAGACAGCGATATAGGGGAAGGTACAGCGATATAGGGGATGCTATGGGAGGTGCGTGAATACACAGCGATATAGGGGATGTTTTGAGATGTGCATTAAAACGTAGCGATATTAGGGATGATATAAGAGGTGAACAAAAACACAGTGATATAAGAGAAGTTATGAGAGGTGAGTGAAAACACAGCAATATAGGGGAAGGTATGAGAGGTGCACGAAAACACAGCGATATAGGGGAAGGTATGGGAGGTGCGCGAAAACAGGGCGATATAGGGGAAGTTATGAGAAGTGCTCGAAGGCACAGCGATATAGGGGATGCTATGAGATGTGCGTGAAAACACGGCGATATGGGAGAATGTATCAGAGGTGCGAGAAAACACAGCGATATAGGGGAAGTAATGAGAGGAGCGAAAACATAGCGATCTTAGTGAGGACATGAGAGGTGCGCGAAAACACGGCGATATAGGGGAAGCTATGAGAGGTGAGCAAAAACACGGCGATATAGGGGAAGCTGTGAGAGATGTGCAATAATACAGCGATAAAGTTGAATCTATGGGATGTGCGCGAAAAGACAGCGATATAGGGGAAGGTATGAGAGATGCGCAAGGCACAGCGATATAGGGGATGCTATGGGAGGTGCGTGAAAACACAGCGATATGGGGACGTTATGAGATGTGCATTAAAACGCAGCGATATTAGGGAGATATAATAGGTGCATAAAAATACAGTGATATAGGAGAAGTTATGAGAGGTGTGTGAAAACACAGCGATATAGGGGAAGGCATGAGAGGTGCACGAAAACACAGCGATATAGGGGAAGGAATGAGAGGTGCACGAAGGCACAGCGATATAGGGGATTCTATGGGAGGTGCGCGAATACACAGTGATATAGGGGACGTTATGAGATGTGCATAAAAACACGGCGATATAGGGGAAGTTATGAGAGGTGCACAAAAATGCAGCAATATAGGAGAAGTTATGAGAGGTGCGTGAAAACACAGCGATATAGGGGAAGGTATGAGAGGTGTGCGAAAACAGGACGATATGGGAGAATGTATCAGAGGTGCGAGAAAACACAGAGATATAGGGGAAGAAATGAGAGGAGCGAAAACATAGCGATCTAGGTGAAGACATGAGATGTGCGCGAAAACACGGCAATATAGGCGAAGCTATGAAAGGTGAGCAAAAACACGGCGATATAGGGGAAGCTGTGAGAGGTGTGCAATAACACAGCGATAAAGTTGAATCTATGGGATGTGCGCGAAAAGACAGCGATATAGGGGAAGGTACAGCGATATAGGGGATGCTATGGGAGGTGCGTGAATACACAGCGATATAGGGGACGTTATGAGATGTGCATTAAAACGCAGCGATATTAGGGATGATATAAGAGGTGAACAAAAACACAGTGATATAAGAGAAGTTATGAGAGGTGTGTGAAAAAACAGCAATATAGGGGAAGGTATGAGAGGTGCACGAAAACACAGCGATATAGGGGAAGGTATGGGAGGTGCGCGAAAATAGGGCGATATAGGGGAAGGTATGGGAGGTGCGCGAAAATAGGGCGATATAGGGGAAGTTATGAGAAGTGCTCGAAGGCACAGCGATATAGGGGATGCTATGAGATGTGCGCTAAAACACGGCGATATGGGAGAATGTATCAGAGGTGCGAGAAAACACAGCGATATAGGGGAAGTAATGAGAGGAGCGAAAACATAGCCATCTTAGTGAGGACATGAGAGGAGCGCGAAAACACGGCGATATAGGGGAAGCTATGAGAGGTGAGCAAAAACACGGCGATATATGGGAAGCTGTGAGAGATGTGCAATAATACAGCGATAAAGTTGAATCTATGGGATGTGCGCGAAAAGACAGCGATATAGGGGAAGGTATGAGAGGTGCGCAAGGCACAGTGATATAGGGGATGCTATGGGAGGTGCGTGAAAACACAGCGATATGGGGACGTTATGAGATGTGCATTAAAACGCAGCGATATTAGGGAAGGTATGAGAGGTGCACAAAAACACATCGATATAGGAGAAGTTATGAGAGGTGTGTGAAAACACAGCGATATAGGGGAAGGTATGAGAGGTGCACGAAGGCACAGCGATATAGGGGATTCTATGGGAGGTGCGCGAATACACAGCGATATAGGGGACGTTATGAGATGTGCATAAAAACACGGCGATATAGGGGAAGTTATGAGAGGTGCACAAAAATGCAGCAATATAGGAGAAGTTATGAGAGGTGCGTGAAAACACAGCGATATAGGGGAAGGTATGAGAGGTGTGCGAAAACAGGACGATATGGGGAAGGTATGAGACGTGTGCGAAAACACGGCGATATGGGAGAATGTATCAGAGGTGCGAGAAAACACAGAGATATAGGGGAAGAAATGAGAGGAGCGAAAACATAGCGATCTAGGTGAAGACATGAGAGGTGCGCGAAAACACGGCAATATAGGGGAAGCTATGAAAGGTGAGCAAAAACACGGTGATATAGGGAAAGCTGTGAGAGGTGTGCAATAACACAGCGATAAAGTTGAATCTATGGGATGTGCGCGAAAAGACAGCGATATAGGGGAAGGTACAGCGATATAGGGGATGCTATGGGAGGTGCGTGAATACACAGCGATATAGGGGATGTTTTGAGATGTGCATTAAAACGTAGCGATATTAGGGATGATATAAGAGGTGAACAAAAACACAGTGATATAAGAGAAGTTATGAGAGGTGAGTGAATACACAGCAATATAGGGGAAGGTATGAGAGGTGCACGAAAACACAGCGATATAGGGGAAGGTATGGGAGGTGCGCGAAAACAGGGCGATATAGGGGAAGTTATGAGAAGTGCTCGAAGGCACAGCGATATAGGGGATGCTATGAGATGTGCGTGAAAACACGGCGATATGGGAGAATGTATCAGAGGTGCGAGAAAACACAGCGATATAGGGGAAGTAATGAGAGGAGCGAAAACATAGCGATCTTAGTGAGGACATGAGAGGTGCGCGAAAACACGGCGATATAGGGGAAGCTATGAGAGGTGAGCAAAAACACGGCGATATAGGGGAAGCTGTGAGAGATGTGCAATAATACAGCGATAAAGTTGAATCTATGGGATGTGCGCGAAAAGACAGCGATATAGGGGAAGGTATGAGAGATGCGCAAGGCACAGCGATATAGGGGATGCTATGGGAGGTGCGTGAAAACACAGCGATATGGGGACGTTATGAGATGTGCATTAAAACGCAGCGATATTAGGGAGATATAATAGGTGCACAAAAATACAGTGATATAGGAGAAGTTATGAGAGGTGTGTGAAAACACAGCGATATAGGGGAAGGCATGAGAGGTGCACGAAAACACAGCGATATAGGGGAAGGAATGAGAGGTGCACGAAGGCACAGCGATATAGGGGATTCTATGGGAGGTGCGCGAATACACAGTGATATAGGGGACGTTATGAGATGTGCATAAAAACACGGCGATATAGGGGAAGTTATGAGAGGTGCGCAAAAATACAGCAATATAGGAGAAGTTATGAGAGGTGAGTGAAAACACAGCGATATAGGAGGAGGTATGAAAGGTGCACAAATACACAGCGATATAGGGGAAGGTATGGGAGGTGCTTGAAAACAGGGCGATATAGGGGAAGGTATGAGAGGAGTGCAAAGACACAGCAATATAGGGGATGCTATGGGAGGTGCGCGAAAACACAGTGATATAGGGGAAGCTATGATAGGTGTGCGAAAACACGGCGATATGGGAGAATGTATCAGAGGTGCGAGAAAACACAGCGATATAGGGGAAGTAATGAGAGGAGCGAAAACATAGCGATCTAGGTGAAGACATGAGAGGTGCGCGAAAACACGTCAATATAGGGGAAGCTATGAGAGGTGAGCAAAAACACGTCGATATGGGGAAGCTGTGAGAGGTGTGCAATAACACAGCGATAAAATTGAATCTATGGGATGTGCGCGTAAAGACAGCGATATAGGGGAAGGTATGAGAGGTGCGCAAGGCACAGCGATATAGGGGATGCTATGGGAGGTGCGTGAATACACAGTGATATAGGGGACGTTATGAGATGTGCATTAAAACGCAGCGATATTAGGGAAGATATAAGAGGTGCACAAAAACACGGCGATATAGGAGAAGTTATGAGAGGTGTGTGAAAACACAGCGATATAGGGGAAGGTATGAGAGGTGCACAAAAACACAGCGACAGGAGAATGAATGGGAAGTGTGCGAAAACAGGGCGATATAGGCGAAGGTATGAGAAGTGCGCGAAGGCACCGCAATATGTGGGAGGCTATAGGAGGTGCGCGACTACACAGTGATATGGGGACGTTATGAGATGTGCATAAAAACACAGCGATATGGGGGAAGTTATGAGAGGTGCGCAAAAATGCAGCAATATAAGAGAAGTTATGAGAGGTGCGTGAAAACACAGCGATATAGGGGAAGGTGTGAGAGGTGCGCGAAAACACCGTGATATAGGAGACGGTATGAGATGTGCATGAAAACATGGCGATATAGGGGAAGCTATGAGAGGAGCGCGAAAATACGGCGATACAGGGGAATGTATCAGAGGTGCGAGAAAACACAGCGATATAGGGGACGCTATGGGATGTGCACAGAAAAACAGTGATATAGGGGAATGTATGAGAGGTGTGCGAGAACACGGCAATATAGGGGAAATTGTAAGAGGTGCGCGAAAACATGTCAATACAGGGGAATGTATCAGAGGTGCGAGAAAACACAGCGATATAGGGGAAGTAATGATAGGAGCAAAAACATAGCGATATAGGTGAAGACATGCGAGGTGCGTGAAAACACGACGATATAGGGGAAGCTATGAGAGGTAAGCAATAACACAGTGATTAAGTTGAATCTATGGGATATGTGCAAAAAGACAGCGATATAGGGGAATTTTTGAGAGGTGTGCAAGGCACAGCAATATAAGATATGCTACGGGAGGTGCGTGAATACACAGCGATATAGGTGACGTTATGAGATTTGCATGAAAACGCAGCGATATTAGGGAAGGTATGAGAGGTGCACAAAAACACAGCAATATAGGAGAAGTTGCGAGAGGTGCGTGAAAACAGCAATATGGGGGAGGTATGAGAGGTGTATGAAAACACGGCGAAATAGGGGAAGCTATGAGAGGTGAGCAATAAGACAGCGATAAAGTTGAAGCTATGGGATGTGCACGAAAAGACAGCGATATAGAGGAAGCTATGAGAGGTGCGCGAAAACACGGCGATGTAGGCGAAACCATGGGAGGTACGCGAAACAGGGTGATATAGGAGACGGTATGAGGGGTGCGCGAAGGCACAGCAGTATAGGGGATGCTATGGGAGGTGCGTGAATGCACAGCGATATGGGGACGTTATGAGATGTGCATGAAAACACGGCGATATTGGGGAAGCCATGAGAGGTGTGCGAAAAGACAGCGATATACGGGAAGGTATGGGAGGTGTGCAGTACAGGGCGATATAGGGGACGGTATGAGAGTTGCGCAAAAGAACAGCGATATAGGGGACGTTAAGAGATGTGCATGAAAACACGGCGATATTGGGGAAGCCATGAGAGGGGCGCAAAAATTCAGCGATATAGGAGAAGTTATGAGAGGTAAGTGAAAACACTGCCATATAGGGGGAGGTATGAGAGGTGAGCAATAACACAGCGATAAAGGTGAAGCTATGGGATGTGCGCGAAAAAACAGCGATATAGGGGAAGGTATGAGAGGTGTGCGAAAACAGCAATGTAGGCGAAGCTATGGGAGGTGCACGAAAACACAGCGATATAGGGGACGGTATGAGATGTGTATGAATACATGGCGATATTGGGGAAGCCCTGAGAGGTGCACGAAAACACAGCGATATCGGGGAAGCTATGGGAGGTGTGCGAAAAAAGGGCGATATAGGGGAAGGTATGAGAGGTGCGCGAAGGCACAGTGATATAGGGTATGCTATGGGAGGTGCGCAAATAGACAGCGATATAGGGGACGTTGTGAGATGTGCATGAAAACACGGCAATATAGGGGAAGGTATGAGATGTGCGCAAAAGTACAGCGATATAGGAGAAGTTATGCGAGGTGCATGAAAACACAGCGACATAGGGGAAGGTATGAGAGGTGCACGAAAACACAGCGATTTAGAGGAAGGTATGGGAGGTGCGCGAAAACAGGGCGATATAGGGGACGTTATGAGACGTGCATGAAAACAGGGTGATGTAGGGGAAGGTATGAGAGGTGCCCGAAAACACAGCGATATAGGCGACGCTATGGGACATGTGCAAAATCACGGCGATATAGGGGAAGGTATGAGAGGTGTGCGAGACCACGGCGATATAGGGAAAATCATGAGAGGTGCGCGAAAACACAGCGATATAGGGGAAGTAATAAGAGGAGCGAAAACATAGCGATCTAGCTGAAGACATGAGAGGTGCGCGAAAAACGGCGATATAGGGGAAGCTGTGAGAGGTGAGCAAAAACACGGCAATATAGGGAAAGCTATGAGAGGTGAGCAATAACACAGCGATAAAGGTGAATCTATGCGATGTGTGCGAAAAGACAGCCATATAGGGGAAGGTATGAGAGGTGCGCAAGGCACAGCGATATAAGGGATGCTATGGGAGGTGCGTGAATACACAGCGATATAGGGGACGTTATGAGATGTACATGAAAACGCAGCGATATTAGGGAAGGTATGAGAGGTACACGAAAACACAGCGATATCGGGGAAGTTATGGGAAGTGAGCGAAAACAGGGCGATATAGGGGAAAGTATGAGAGGTACGCGAAAGCACAGTTATATAGGGGTGCTATGGGAGGTGCACGAATACACAGCGATATAGGGGACGTTATGAGATGTGCATGAAAACACGGCAATATAGGGGAAGGTATGAGAGCTGCGAAAAATACAGCGTTATAGCAGAATTTATGAGAGGTGCGTGAAAACACAGCAATATAGGGCAAGGTATAAGAGGTGCACGAAAACACAGCAATATTGGGGGAGGTATGGGAGGTGCGTGAAAACAGGGCGATATAGGGGATGGTATGAGAGGTACGCGAAAACAGGGCAATATAGTGGAAGCTATGGGATGTGCGCGAAAACAGGACGATATAGGGGAAGGTATGAGAGGTGCGCGAAAACACAGCGATATAGAGGACGCTATGGGACGTGTGCCAAAACACGGCGATATAGGGGAAATTATTAGAGGTGCACGAAAACACGGAGATACAGGGGAATGTATCAGAGGTGCGAGAAAGCACAGCGATATAGGGGACGTTATGAGATGTGCATGAAAACACAGCGATATAGGTGAAGATTTGAGAGGTGCACGTAAGCGCAGCGATATAGGGGAATGTATAGGAGGTGTGCAAAAACAGGGCGATATAGGGGAAGATATGAGAGGTACACGAAGGCACAGCGATTTAAGGGATGTTATGGGATGTGCGCGAAAACACAGTGATATAGGGGACGGAATGAGATGTGTATGAAAACACGGCGATATAGAGGAAGATATGAAAGGTGCGCGAAAACACGGCGATATGGGAGAATATACCAGAGGTGCGAGAATACACAGCGATATAGCGGAAGTAATGAGAGGAGCAAAAACATAGCGATCTAGGTGAAGACATGAGAGGTGCGTGAAAACACAGTGATATAGGGGAAGGTATGAGATGTGCGAAAAAATATAGCGATATAGGAGAACTTATGAGAGGTGCGAGACAACACAACGAAATGGGGGAGGTATGAAAGGTGCACGAAAACACAGCGATATAGGGGAAGGTATGGGAGGTGCTCAAAAACAGGGCGATATAGGGGAAGGTATGAGAGGAGTGCAAAGACACAGCAATATAGGGGATGCTATGGGAGGTGCGCGAAAACACAGTGATATAGGGGAAGACATTAGAGGTGCGTGAAAGTAGGGCAATATAGTGGAAGCTATGAGGGGTGAGCAAAAACACGGTGATATAGGCGAAGCTATGAGAGGTGAGCAATAACACAGCGATAAAGGTGAATCTATGGGATATGCGCAAAAACACAGCCATATAGGGGAAGGTATGAGAGGTGCGCAAGGCACAGCGATGTAGCGGAAGCTATGGGAGGTGCGCGAAAACACAGAGATATAGGGGAATGTATGAAATATGCATGAAACACGGCGATATCGGGGATGACATGAGAGATGTGCAAAAACACGGCTATATAGGGAAAAGTATGAGAGGTGCGCAAAAACACGTCGATACAGGGGAATGCATCAGAGGTGCAAGAAAACACAGCAATATAGGGGGACGTTATGAGAGGAGCGAAAACAGAGCGACATAGGGGAAGGCATGAGAGGTGCGCGAAAACAGGGAAATATAGTGGAAGCTATGGGATGTGTGCGAAAACAGGGCGATATAGGGGAAGGTATGAGAGGTGCGCGAAAAGACAGCGATATAGGGGAAGGTATGAGAGGTGCACGAAAACACAGCGATATCGGGGAAGGTATGGGAGCTGTGCAAAAACAGGGCAATATAGTGGAAGGTGTGAGAGGTGCGCGAATGTACAGTGATATAGGGGATGCTATGAGAGGTGCACGAATACACAGTGATATAGGGGACGTTATGAGATGTGCATGAAAAAGCAGCGATACTAGGGAAGGTATGAGAGGTTCACAAAAGCACAGCAATATAGGAGAATGAATGGGAGGTGCGCGAAAACAGGGCGATATAGGGGATGGTATGAGAGGTGCGTGAAAACAGGGCAAAATAGTGGAAGCTATGGGATGTGCGTGAAAACAGTGCGATATAGGAGAAGGTATGAGAATTGCCCGAAAACACAGCGATATAGGGGAAGGAATGAGAGGTGCGTGAAAACACGGCGATATAGGGGAAGCTATGATAGGTGCGCGAAAACACGGCGATACAGGGGAATGTATCAGAGGTGCGAGAAAGCACAGCGATATAGGGGAAGTTATGAGATGTGCATGAAAACACAGCGATATAGTGGAAGATATGAGAGGTACACGAAGGCACAGCGATATAGGGGATGCTATGGGATGTGCGTGAAAACACAGTGATATAGGAGACAGTATGAGATGTGCATGAAAACACGGCGATATAGGGGAAGCTATGATAGGTGCGCGAAAACACGGCGATACAGGGGAATGTATCAGAGGTGCGAGAAAGCACAGCGATATAGGGGAAGTTATGAGATGTGCATGAAAACACAGCGATATAGTGGAAGATATGAGAGGTACACGAAGGCACAGCGATATAGGGGATGCTATGGGATGTGCGTGAAAACACAGCGATATAGGGGAAGGAATGAGAGGTGCGCGAAAACAAGGCGATATAGGGGAAATTATGAGAGGTGCGCGAAAACACGGCGATACAGGGGAATGTATCAGAGGTGTGAGAAAACACAGCGATATAGGGGAAGTAATGAGAGGAGCGAAAACATAACGATCTAGGTGAAGACATGAGAGGTGCGCGAAAACACGTCAATATAGGGGAAGCTATGAGAGGTGAGCAAAAGCACAGCGATATGGGGAAGCTGTGAGAGGTGTGCAATAACACAACGATAAAGTTGAATCTATGGGATGTGCGCGTAAAGACAGCGATATAGGGGAAGGTATGAGAGGTGCGCAAGGCACAGCCATATAGGGGATGCTATGGGAGGTGTGTGAATACACAGCGATATAGGGGACATTATGAGATGTGCATTAAAACGCAGCGATATTAGGGAAGATGTAAGAGGTGCACAAAAACACAGCGATATAGGAGAAGTTATGAGAGGTGTGTGAAAACACAGCGATATAGGGGAAGGTATGAGAGGTGCACAAAAATACAGCGATATAGGGGAAGGAATGAGAGGTGTGCGAAAACAGGGCGATATAGGGGAAGTATGAGAGGTGCGTGAAGGCACAGCGATATAGGGGATTCTATGGGAGGTGCGCGAATACACAACGATATAGGGGACGTTATGAGAGGTGCGCAAAAATACAGCAATATAGGAGAAGTTATGAGAGGTGAGTGAAAACACAGCGATATTGGAGGAGGTATGAAAGGTGCACGAAAACACAGCGATTTAGGGGAAGGTATGGAAGGTGCTCGAAAACAGGGCGATATAGGGGAAGGTATGAGAGGAGTGCGAAGACACAGCAATATAGGGGATGCTATGAGAGGTGCGCGAAAACACAGTGAGAAAGGGGAAGACATGAGAGGTGCGTGAAAGCAGGACAATATAGTGAAAGCTATGAGTTTGAGCAAAAACACGGCGATATAGGGGAAGCTATGAGCGGTGAGCAATAACACAGTGATAAAGGTGAATCTATGGGATGTGCGCGAAAAGACAGCGATATAGGGGAAGGTATGAGAGGTGCCACAAGGCACAACGATAATGAGGGATTCTATGGGAGGTGCGCGAATACACAGCGATATAGGGGACGTTATGAGATGTGCATAAAACACGGCGATATAGGGGAAGTTATTAGAGGTGCGAAAAAATACAGCAATATAGGAGAAGTTATGAGATGTGCGTGAAAACAGCGATATAGGGGGAGGTATGGGAGGTGCTCGAAAACAGGGCGATATAGGTGAAGGTATGAGAGAAGTGCGAAGACACAGCCATATAGGGGATGCTAGGGGAGGTGCGCGAAAACACAGTGATATAGTGGAAGACATGAGAGGTGCGTGAAAGCAGGACAATATAGTGGAAGCTATGAGAGGTGAGCAATAACACAGTGATAAAGGTGAATCTATGGGGTGTGCGCAAAAACACAGCTATATAGGGGAAGGTATGAGAGGTTCACAAAAACACAGCGACAGGAGAATGAATGGGAAGTGTGCGAAAACAGGGTGATATAGGTGAAGGTATGAGAAGTCCGCGAAGGCACAGCAATATGTGGGAGGCTATGGGAGGTGCGCGACTACACAGTGATATGGGGACGTTATGAGATGTGCATAAAAACACAGCGATATGGGGGAAGTTATGAGAGGTGCGCAAAAATGCAGCAATATAAGAGAAGTTATGAGAGGTGCGTGAAAAGACAGCGATATAGGGGAAGGTATGAGAGGTGTGCGAAAACAGAGCGATATAGTGGACGGTGTGAGAGGTGCGCGAAAACACCGTGATATAGGGGAAGACATGAGAGGTGCGCAAAAACAGGGCAATTTAGTGGAAGCTATGGGATATGTGCGAAAATACGGCGATACAGGGGAATGTATCAGAGGTGCGAGAAAACACAGCGATATAGGGGACGCTATGGGACGTGCACAGATAAACAGTGATATAGGGGAAGGTATGAGAGGTGTGCGAGAACACGGCAATATAGGGGAAATTGTAAGAGGTGCGCAAAAACATGTCAATACAGGGGAATGTATCAGAGGTGCGAGAAAACACAGCGATATAGGGGAAGTAATGATAGGAGCAAAAACATAGCGATATAGGTGAAGACATGCGAGGTGCGTGAAAACACGGCGATATAGGGGAAGCTATGAGAGGTGAGCAATAACACAGCAATCAAGGTGAAGCTATGGGCTGTGCGCGAAAACAGCGATGTAGGCAAAGCTATGGGAGGTGCACGAAAACACAGCGAAATCGGGGAAGGTATGGGAGGTGTGCGAAAACAGGGCGCTATAGGGGAAGGTATGAGAGGTGCGTGAAGGCACAGTGATATAGGGGATGCTATGGGATGTGCGCGAATGCACAGTGATATAGGGGAGATTATGAGATGTGCATGAAAACACGGCAATTTAGGGGAAGGTATGGGAGATGCGCCAAAACAGGGCGATATAGGGAAAGGTATGAGAGGTACGTGAAGGCACAGTTATATAGGGGTGCTATGGGAGGTGCATGAATACACAGCGATATAGGGGACGTTATGAGATGTGCATGGAAACACATCAATATAGGGGAAGGTATGAGATGTGCGCAAAAATACAGCGATATAAGGGAACGTATGAGAGGTGCATGAAAACACAGCGATATAGGGGAAGGTATAAGAGGTGCGCAAAAACAAGGCGATATATTGGAAGGTATGAGAGGTGCCCGAAAACACAGCGATATATGGGACGATATGGGACGTGCGTGAAAGCACAGTGATATAGGGGAAGTAATGAGAGGAGCGAAAACATAGCGATCTCAGCAAAGCTATGGGAGGTGCGCGAAAACACAGCGATAAAGGGGACGGTACGAGATGTGCATGTATACACGGCGATAATATGAGAGGTGGGTGACAACACAGCGATATAGTGGAAGGAATGAGAGGTGCACGAAAACACAGCGATATCGGGGAAGTTATGGGAAGTGAGCGAAAACAGGGCGAGAAAGGGGAAGTATGAGAGGTACGCGAAGGCACAGTTATATAGAGGTGCTATGGGAGGTGAACGAATACACAGCGATATAGGGACGTTAGGAGATGTGCATGAAAACACGGCAATATAGGGGAAGGTATGAGAGGTGCGAAAAAATACAGCGTTATAGCAGAATTTATGAGAGGTGCATGAAAACACAGCTATATAGGGCAAGATATGAGAGGTGCACGAAAACACAGCAATATAGGGGGAGGTACGGGAGGTGCGCGAAAACAGGGCGATATAGGGGATGGTATGAGAGGTGCGCCAAAACAGGGCAATATAGTGGAAGCTATGGGATGTGCGCGAAAACAGGGCGATATAGGGGAATGTATGAGAGGTGCCCGAAAACACAGCGATATAGGGGACGCTATGGGACGTGTGTCAAAACACGGCGATATAGGGGAAATTATGAGAGGTGCGCGAAAACACGGAGATACAGGGGAATGTATCAGAGGTGCGAGAAAGCACAGCGATAAAGTTGCAGCTATGAGATGTGCGCGAAAACAGGGCAATATAGGGGATGGTATGAGAGGTGCGCGAAGGCACAGCGGTATAGGGGATGCTATGGGAGGTGCGTGAATACACAGTGATATAGGGGACGTTATCAGATGTCCATGAAAACACGGCGATATTGGGGAGGACATGAGAGGTGTGCGAGAAGACAGCGATATAGGGGAAGGTATGAGAGGCGTGCGAGAACACGGCGATATAGGGGAGATTATGAGAGGTGTGCGAAAACACAGCGATACGGGAGAATGTATCAGATGTGCGAGAAAACACAGCGATATAGGGGAAGTATTGAGAGGAGTGAAAACATAGCGATCTAGGTGAAGACATGAGAGGTGCGCGAAAACACGGCGATATAGGGGAAGCTATGAAAGGTGAGCAAAAACACGGCGATATAGGGGAAGCTCTGAGAGGTGTGCAATAACACAGTGATTAAGTTGAATCTATGGGATATGTGCAAAAAGACAGCGATATAGGGGAATGTATGAGAGGTGCGCAAGGCACAGCAATATAGGGTATGCTACGGGAGGTGCGTGAATACACAGCGATATAGGGGACGTTATGAGATTTGCATGAAAACGCAGCGATATTAGGGAAGGTATGAGAGGTGCACAAAAACACAGCGATATAGGAGAATGAATGGGAGGTCCGCGAAAACAGGGCGATATAGGGGATGGTATGAGAGGTGCGCCAAAACAGGGCAATATAGTGGAAGCTATGGGATGTGCGCGAAAACAGGGCGATATAGGGGAATGTATGAGAGGTGCCCGAAAACACAGCGATATAGGGGACGCTATGGGACGTGTGCCAAAACACGGCGATATAGGGGAAATTATGAGAGGTGCGCGAAAACACGGAGATACAGGGGAATGTATCAGAGGTGCGAGAAAGCACAGCGATATAGGGGACATTATGAGATGTGCATGAAAACACAGCGATATAGGGGAAGCTATGAAAGGTGAGCAATAAGACAGCGATAAAGTTGCAGCTATGAGATGTGCGCGAAAACAGGGCAATATAGGGGATGGTATGAGAGGTGCGTGAAGGCACAGCGGTATAGGGGATGCTATGGGAGGTGCGTGAATACACAGTGATATAAGGGACGTTATCAGATGTGCATGAAAACACGGCGATATTGGGGAGGACATGAGAGGTGTGCGAGAAGACAGCGATATAGGGGAAGGTATGAGAGGCGTGCGAGAACACGGCGATATAGGGGAAATTATGAGAGGTGTGCGAAAACACAGCGATACGGGAGAATGTACCACATGTGCGAGAAAACACAGCAATATAGGGGAAGTATTGAGAGGAGTGAAAACATAGCGATCTAGGTGAAGACATGAGAGGTGCGCGAAAACACGGCGATATAGGGGAAGCTATGAAAGGTGAGCAAAAACACGGCGATATAGGGGAAGCTCTGAGAGGTGTGCAATAACACAGTGATTAAGTTGAATCTATGGGATATGTGCAAAAAGACAGCGATATAGGGGAATGTATGAGAGGTGCGCAAGGCACAGCAATATAGGGTATGCTACGGGAGGTGCACGAGTACACAGCGATATAGGGGACGTTATGAGATGTGCATGAAAACGCAGCGATATTAGGGAAGGTATGATAGGTGCAAAAAAACACAGCAATATAGGAGAAGTTATGAGAGGTGCGTGAAAACAGCAATATGGGGGAGATATGTGAGGTGTACGAAAACACGGCGAAATAGGGGAAGCTATGAGAGATGAGCAATAAGACAGCGATAAAGTTGAAGCTATGGGATGTGCGCGAAAAGACAGCGATATAGAGGAAGCTATGAGAGGTGCGCGAAAACACAGCGATGTAGGCGAAACCATGGGAGGTACGCGAAACAGGGTGATATAGGGGACGGTATGAGGGGTGCGCGAAGGCACAGCGGTATAGGGGATGCTATGGGAGGTGCGTGAATGCACAGCGATATGGGGACGTTATGAGATGTGCATGAAAACACGGCGATATTGGGGAAGCCATGAGAGGTGTGCGAAAAGACAGCGATATACGGGAAGGTATGGGAGGTGTGCGGTACAGGGCGATATAGGGGAAGGTATGAGAGGTGCGCAAAAGAACAGCGATATAGGGGTTGCTATGGGAGATGTGCGAATACACAGCGATATAGGGGACGTTAAGAGATGTGCATGAAAACACGACGATATTGGGGAAGCCATGAGAGGGGCGCAAAAATACAGCAATATAGGAGAGGTTATGAGAGGTAAGTGAAAACACTGCTATATAGGGGGAGGTATGAGAGGTGAGCAATAACACAGCGATAAAGGTGAAGCTATGGGATGTGCGCGAAAAAAACAGCGATATAGGGGAAGGCATGAGAGGTGTGCGAAAACAGCAATGTAGGCGAAGCTATGGGAGGTGCGCGAAAACACAGTGATATAGGGGACGGTATGAGATGTGTATGAATACACGGCGATATTGGGGAAGCCCTGAGAGGTGCACGAAAACACAGCGATACCGGGGAAGCTATGGGAGGTGTGCGGAAAAAGGGCAATATAGGGGAAGGTATGAGAGGTGCGTGAAGGCACAGTGATATAGGGTATGCTATGGGAGGTGCGCAAATAGAAAGCGATATAGGGGACGTTGTGAGATGTGCATGAAAACACGGCAATATAGGGGAAGGTATGAGATGTGCGCAAAAGTACAGCAACATAGGAGAAGGTATGAGAGGTGTACGAAAACACAGCGATTTAGGGGAAGGTATGGAAAGTGCGCGAAAACAGGGCGATATAGGGGACATTATGAGACGTGCATGAAAACAGGGTGATGTAGGGGAAGGTATGAGAGGTGCCCGAAAACACAGCGATATAGGCGACGCTATGGGACGTGTGCAAAATCACGGCGATATAGGGGAAGGTATGAGAGGTGTGCGAGACCACGGCGATATAGGGAAAATCATGAGAGGTGCGCGAAAACACAGCGATATAGGGGAAGTAATGAGAGGAGCGAAAACATAGCGATCTAGCTGAAGACATGAGAGGTGCGCGGAAAAACGGCGATGTAGGGGAAGCTATGAGAGGTGAGTAAAAACACGGCGATATAGGGGAAGCTATGAGAGGTGAGCAATAACACAGCGATAAAGGTGAATCTATGCGATGTGCGCGAAAAGACAGCGATATAGGGGAAGGTATGAGAGGTGCGCAAGGCACTGCGATATAAGGGATGCTATGGGAGGTGCGTGATTACACAGCGATATAGGGGACGTTATGAGATGTACATGAAAACGCAGCGATATTAGGGAATGTATGAGAGGTGCACAAAAACACATCGATATAGGAGAAGTTATGAGAGGTGTGTGAAAACACAGCGATATAGTGGAAGGTATGAGAGCTGCACGAAAACACTGCGATATAAGGGAAGCAGTGGGAGGGGCGCGAATACAGGGCGATATAGTGGAAGGTATGAGAGCTGCACGAAAACACAGCGATATAAGGGAAGCAGTGGGAGGGGCGCGAAAACAGGGCGATATAGAGGAAGGTATGAGAGGTGCGCGAAGGCACAGCAATACAGGGGATGCTATGGGAGGTGCGCGAATGCACAGCGATATAGGGGACGTTATGAGATGTGCATGAAAACACGGCAATATAGTGGAAGGTATGAGAACTGCACGAAAACACAGCGATATAAGTGAAGTAATGAGAGGAGCGAAAACATAGCGATATAGGTGAAGACATGAGTGGTGCGCGAAAACCCGGTGATATAGTGGAATCTATGGGATGCGCGCGAAAAGACAGCGATATAGGGGAAGCTATGAGAGGTGCGCAAAAACACAGCGATGTAGGCGAAGTCATGGGAGGTGCGCGAAAACAGGGCAAAATAGGGGACCGAATGATAGGTGCACGAAGGCACAGCGGTATAGGGGATGCTATGGGAGGTGCGTGAATACACAGCGATATAGGGGACGTTATGAGATGTGCATGAAAACACGGCGATATTGGGGAGGACATGAGAGGTGTGCGAAAAGACAGCGATATAGGGGAAGGTATGGGAGGTGTGCGAAAACACAGCGATATAGGGGACGTTATGAGATGTGCATTAAAACGTAGCGATATTAGGGAAGATATAAGAGGTGCACAAAAACACAGCGATATAGGAGAAGTTATGAGAGGTGTGTGAAAACACAGCGATATAGTGGAAGGTATGAGAGGTGCACGAAAACACAGCGATATAGGGGAAGGAATGAGAGGTGCGCGAAGGCAGAGTGATATATGGGAATCTATTGGAGGTGCATGAATACACAGCGATATAGGGGACGTTATGAGATGTGCATGAAAACACGGCGATATTGGGGAAGCCATGAGAGGGGCGCAAAAATACAGCAATATAGGAGAGGTTATGAGAGGTAAGTGAAAACACTGCTATATAGGGGGAGGTATGAGAGGTGAGCAATAACACAGCGATAAAGGTGAAGCTATGGGATGTGCGCGAAAAAAAACAGCGATATAGGGGAAGGCATGAGAGGTGTGCGAAAACAGCAATGTAGGCGAAGCTATGGGAGGTGCGCGAAAACACAGCGATATAGGGGACGGTATGAGATGTGTATGAATACACGGCGATATTGGGGAAGCCCTGAGAGGTGCACGAAAACACAGCGATACCGGGGAAGCTATGGGAGGTGCGCGGAAAAAGGGCGATATAGGGGAAGGTATGAGAGGTGCGTGAAGGCACAGTGATATAGGGTATGCTATGGGAGGTGCGCAAATAGACAGCGATATAGGGGACGTTGTGAGATGTGCATGAAAACACGGCAATATAGGGGAAGGTATGAGATGTGCGCAAAAGTACAGCGACATAGGAGAAGTTATGCGAGGTGCGTGAAAACACAGCGACATAGGGGAAGGTATGAGAGGTGTACGAAAATACAGCGATTTAGGGGAAGGTATGGGAGGTGCGCGAAAACAGGGCGATATAGGGGACGTTATGAGACGTGCATGAAAACATGGTGATGTAGGGGAAGGTATGAGAGGTGCCCGAAAACACAGCGATATAGGCGACGCTATGGGACGTGTGCAAAATCACGGCGATATAGGGGAAGGTATGAGAGGTGTGCGAGACCACGGCGATATAGGGAAAATCATGAGAGGTGCGCGAAAACACAGCGATATAGGGGAAGTAATGAGAGGAGCGAAAACATAGCGATCTAGCTGAAGACATGAGAGGTGCGCGAAAAACGGCGATGTAAAGGAAGCTATGAGAGGTGAGTAAAAACACGGCGATATAGGGGAAGCTATGAGAGGTGAGCAATAACACAGCGATAAAGGTGAATCTATGCAATGTGCGCGAAAAGACAGCGATATAGGGGAAGGTATGAGAGGTGCGCAAGGCACAGCGATATAAGGGATGCTATGGGAGGTGCGTGAATACACAGCGATATAGGGGACGTTATGAGATGTACATGAAAACGCAGCGATATTAGGGAAGGTATGAGAGGTGCACAAAAACACATCGATATAGGAGAAGTTATGAGAGGTGTGTGAAAACACAGCGATATAGTGGAAGGTATGAGAGCTGCACGAAAACACAGAGATATAAGGGAAGCAGTGGGAGGGGCGCGAATACAGGGCGATATAGAGGAAGGTATGAGAGGTGCGCGAAGGCACAGCAATACAGGGGATGCTATGGGAGGTGCGCGAATGCACAGCGATATAGGGGACGTTGTGAGATGTGCATGAAAACACAGCGATATAGTGGAAGGTATGAGATCTGCACGAAAACACAGCGATATAAGTGAAGTAATGAGAGGAGCGAAAACATAGCGATATAGGTGAAGACATGAGTGGTGCGCGAAAACCCGGTGATATAGTGGAAGCTATGGGATGTGCGCGAAAAGACAGCGATATAGGGGAAGCTATGAGAGGTGTGCAAAAACACAGCGATGTAGGCGAAGTCATGGGAGGTGCGCGAAAACAGGGGAAAATAGGAGACCGAATGATAGGTGCACGAAGGCACAGCGGTATAGGGGATGCTATGGGAGGTGCGTGAATACACAGCGATATAGGGGACGTTATGAGATGTGCATGAAAACACGGCGATATTGGGGAGGACATGAGAGGTGTGCGAAAAGACAGCGATATAGGGGAAGGTATGGGAGGTGTGCGAAAACAGGGTGATATAGGGGAAGGTATGAGAGGTTCGCAAAGGAACAGTGATATAGGGGATGCTATGGGAGGTGTGTGAATACACAGCGATATAGGGGACGTGATGAGATGTGCATGAAAACTCAGCGATATTAGGGAAGGTATGAGAGGTGCACAAAAACACAGCGATGTAGGAGAAGTTATGAGAGTTGCGTGAAAACACAGCGATATAGGGGAAGGTATGAGAGGTGCACGAAAACAGCGATATAGGTGAAGGAATTGGAGGTCCGCGAAAACAGGGCGATGTAGTGTAAGCTATGAGAGGTGAGCAATAACACAGCGATAAAGGTGAATCTATAGGATGTGCGCGACAAGACAGCGATATAGGGGAAGGTACGAGAGGTGCGCAAGGCACAGCGATATAGCAGAAGGTATGGAAGGTGCTCGATAAAAGGGTGATATAGATGAAGTTATGAGAGGTATGCGAAGGCACAGCAATATAGGGGATGCTATCGAAGGTGCGCGAAAACACAGTGATATAGGGGAAGACATGAGAGGTGCGCGAAAACAAGGCAATATAGTGGGAAGCTATGAGAGGTGCACGAAAACACAGCGATATAGGGGAAGGTATGAGAGGTGTGCAAAAACACAGCGATATAGGAGAATTTATGAGAGGTGCGTGAAAACACAACGATAGGGGGAGGTATGAGAGGTGAGCAATAACACAGCGATAAAGGGGAAGCTATGGAATGTGCGCGAAAACACAGCGATACAGAGGACGGTATGAGATGTGCATGAATACACGGCGATATTGGAGAAGCCATGAGAGGTGCACGAAAACACAGCGATATATGGGAAGGTATGAGAGGTGTGCAAAAACACAACGATATAGGAGAAGTTATGAGAGGTGCGTGAAAACACACCGATATAGGGCAAGGTATGAGAGGTGCACGAAAACTTCCCCTTTTTAGCTGAGTTTTCGCTAATCTCTCATACCTTCCCCCATATCGACGTGTTTTCATGCACCTCTCATAGCTTCACGTATATAGCCGTATTTTCGTGCACCTCCCATAGCTTCCCCTATATTGTTGTGTTTTCACGCACCTCTCATTACTTACCCTATATCGTTGCATTTTCCCGCACCCCTCATAGCTTCCCCTCTGTCACTGTGTTCTCATGCACCTTTCATAGCTCTCCATATATTGCAATGTTTTCGCTCACCTCTCTTAGCTTCCCTCAAATTGCTCTGTTTTCGTGCACCTCTCATAACATCACGTATATCACCATGCTTGCGCGCACCTCTCATACCTTTCCCTATATGGTCGTGTTTTCGTGCACCTCCCATAGATTCCCCTATCTCGCTGTGTTTTTGCGCACCTCTAATAAGTTCCACGATAACGCCGTTTTCACGCACCTCTCATACCTTCCCCTATATCGCTGTGTTTTCGTGCACCTCCCATAGATTCCCCTAATCGCTGTGTTTTTGTGCACCTCTAATACCTTCCCGTATAAAACCCTGTGTTCACGCACCTCCCATACCTTCCCGTATAAAACCCTGTGTTCACGCACCTCCCATACCTTCCCCTGTATCACTGTGTTTTTGCGCACCTCTCATACCTTCCACTATATCGCTGTGATTTTGCGAAATGCTCATAGCTTCCCCTATATAGCTGTGTTTTCGCTCATATCGCTGTGTTTTCGCTCACCTCTCATATCTTCCCTTGTATCGCCATGTTTTCGTGCACCTCCCACACCTACCCCTATATCTTTTTGTTCTCATACACCTCTCATAGCTTAACATATATTGCAATGTTTTTGTGCACCTCTGATAGATTTCCCCAAATCGCTGTGTTTACGCGCACCTCTCATAGCTTCCCCTATATCGCCGTGATTTCGCGCACCTTGCATATCTTTCCCTATATCACTGTGTTTTTGCTCACCTCTCACAGCTTTGCCTATATCTCCATTTTCTCGCGCGTCACTCATACCTTCCCCTATTTAGCTATGTTTTCGCTAATCTCTCAAACCTTCCCCTATATCGACGTGTTTTCACGCACCTCTCATAGCTTCACGTATATAGCCGTGTTTTCGTGCACCTCCCATTGCTTCCCCTATATTGCTGTGTTTTCTCGCACCTCTCATACATTAACCTATATCGTTGCATTTTCCCGCACCTCCCATAGCTTCCCCTATATCACTGTGTTTACGTACACATCTCATAGCTTTCCCTATATTGCCGTGTTTTCGCGCACCTCCCATACCTTCCCCTATATTTCTGTGTTGTTGCATAACTTCCATAGCTTCCGCTATATCACTGTTTTCGCACAGCTCTCATAGCTTCCCGTACATCGATGTGTTTTCATATTCCTCTCATACTTTCTCATATATCACCCTGTTTTCACGCACCTCCCATAGTTTCCCATATATCGCCGTGTTTTCCCGCACCTCTCATACCTTTCCCTTTTTCACTGTGTTATCGCGCACCTCTCATAGCTTCCCCTCTATCGCTATGTTCTCATGCACTTCTAATAGCTCTCCATATATTGCAATGTTTTCGCTCACCTCTCATAGCTTCCCTCAAATTATTCTGTTTTCGCACACCTCCCGTACCTTCTCCTATATTGCTGTGTTGTTGCGTAACTTCCATAGCTTCCGCTATATCACTGTTTTCGCGCAGCTCTCATAACATCACTTGCATCACCATGTTTTCGCGCACCTCTCATAGCTTCCCCTATCTCAATGTGCTTTCACGCACCTCTCATACCTTCCCTCAAATTGCTCTGTTTTCACGCACCTCCCATAAATTCCCCTATATCGCTGTGTTTTTGCGCACCTCTATAAAGTTCCACTATAATGCCCTGTTTTCACGCACCTCTCATACCTTCCCCTATATCGTTGTGTTTACACGCACATCCCATAGATTCCCTTATATTGTTGTTTTTTGCACACCTCTCATACCTTCCCCTCTATCGCACTGTTTTCACGCAGCTCCCATAGCTTCCCCTATATCGCTGTGTTTTTGCACACCTCTCATACCTTCCCCTATATTGCTGTGTTTTCACTCACCGCTTATAGCTTCCACTATATTGCCGTGTTTTCGTGCGCCTCTAATACCTTCCCCTATATCGATATGTTTTCACGCACCTCTGATACCTTCACGTATGTCACCGTGTTTTCGCGCACCTCCCATAACTTACCCTATATTGCTGTGTTTTCGCGTACCTCCCATAGCTTCCACTATATCGCTGTTTTCGCGTACCTCTCATAACTTCCCCAACATCGCTGTGTTTTCGCGTACCTCTAATGCCTTCTCCTATATCGCCGTGTTTTCACGCACCTCCCATAGCTTCCCCTATATCGCTGTGTTTTCTCCAACCTTTGATACCTTACCCTATATCGCTCTGTTTTGTACATCTCCCATAGCTTCCCATATGTCGCTGAGTTTTCGCACACCTCCTATAGATTCCTCTATATCACTGTGTTTTGGCATACCTCTCATACCTCCCCCTATATCGTTGTGTTTTCGCGCACCTCTCATACCTTCCCCTATATCACTGTGGTTTCGCGCACCTCCCATAGATTACCCTATATCGCTGTGTTTTTGCGCACCTCTCATACCGTCCCCTTTTTCATTGTGTTATTGCGCGCCTCTCATTGCTTCCCCTCTATCGCTGTGTTCTCGTGCACCTCTGATTGCTTTCCATATATTGCAATGTTTTCACGCACCTCTCATAGCTTCCTTCAAATTGCTCTGTTTTCGCGCACCTCTCATAACATCACGTTTCTCACCATTTTTTCCCGCACCTCCCATACCTTGCCCTATATTGCCGTGCTTTTGCGCACATCCCATAGATTCCCCTATATCGCTGTGTTTTTGCGCACCTCTCATACCTTCCCCTATATTGCTGTGTTTTCGCTCACCTCTTATAGCTTCCCCTATATCGCCGTGTTATCGTGCGCCTCTCATACCTTCCTCTATATCGACGTGTTTTCGCACACCTCCCATACCTTCCCCTATATTGCTCTGTTGTCGCATACCTCCCATAACTTCCCCAACATCGCTGTGTTTTCGCGTACCTCTAATACCTTCTCCTATATCGCAATGTTTTCACATCCTCCCATAGGTTCCCCTATATCGCTGTGTTTTATACCACCTTTGACACCGCCCCCTATATCGCTCTGTTATCACTCACTTCCCATAGCTTCCCATATCGCTGCGTTTTCGGGCACCTCCTATAGATTCCTCTATATGACTGTGTTTTCGCGCACCTCTCATACCTTCCCCTAAATCGTTGTGTTTTCGCGCACCTCTCATACCTTCCCTATATCAGTGTGTTTTCATGCTTCTTGCATATCTACCCCTATATCCCTGCGTTTTCACTCTCCGCTCATACCATCTTCGATATTGCTGAGTTTTCGTGCACCTCTCATCGCTTCCCCTGTATCGACTCACATATCTTCAGGTATATCGCCGTGTTTTTGCACAGCTCCCATAGCTTTCGCTATATCACTGTTTTCGCGCACCTCTCATAGCTTCCCCTACATTGCTGTGTTTTCTCGCACCCCTCATACCTTCCCCTATATCGCTCTGTTATTGCGCACATCCCATAGCTTCCCATATATCGCTGCATTTTCGTGCACCTCCTATAGATTCCTCTATATCGTTGTGTTTTCACGCACCTCTCATTCATTCCCCTTTATCGCTGTGTTTTCGTGCACCACCCATACCTTCCATTATATCACTGTGGTTTCGCGCACCTCCCATAGATTCCCCTATATCGCTGTGTTTTTGCACACCTCTAATACCTTCCCGTATAACGCCTTATTTTGACGCACCTCCCATACCTTCCCCTATATCGCTGTGTTCTCGTACACCTCTCATAGCTTAACATATCTTGCAATGTTTTTGTGCACCCCTCATAGATTCCCTAAATCACTGTTTACGCACACCTCTCACAGCTAATCCTATATCGCCGTGTTTTCACGCACCTCGCATACCTTCCCCTATATCGCAGTGTTTTTGCTCACCTCCCATAGATCCACCTATATCGCTGTGTTTTTGTGCACCTCTCATATCGTCCCTATATCACCCTGTTTTCACGCACCTCCCATAGTTTCACATATATCGCCGTGTTTTCCCGCACCTCTCATACCTTCCCCTTTTTCACTGTGTTTTCGCACACCTCTCATAGCTTTCCCTCTATCGCTGTGTTCTCGTGCACCTCTCATAGCTCTCCATATATTGCAATGTTTTCGCACACCTCTCATAGTTTCCCTCAAATTGCTCTGTTTTTGTGCACCTCTCATAACATCACATATATCACCATGTTTTCGCGCACTTCCCATAGCTTCCCCTATATCACTGTGTTTTCGCGCACCTCTCATACCTTCCCCCATATCGCCGAGTTTTGGTGCACCTCCCACACCTTCCCCTATGTCCCTCTGTACTCGTATACCTTTCATAGCTTAACATATACTGCAATGTTTTCATGAACCTCTCATAGATTCCCCCAAATTGCTGTGTTTACGCGCACCTCTCATATCTTCCCCTATTTCGCCGTGTTTTCGCATACCTCTCATACCTTCTCCTATATCGCACTGTTTTCACGCACCTCCCATAGCTTCCCCTATGTCGCTGCGTTTTCTCCCACCTCTAATACTGTCCCCATATCGCTCTGTTATCGCACACCTCCCATAGCTTCCCATATATCACTGCGTTTTCGCGCACCTCCTATAGATTCCTCTACATCACTGTGTTTTTGCGCACCTCTCATACCTTCCCCTATATCGTTGTGTTTTCGCGCAGCTCTCATACCTTCCCTATACCAGTGTGTTTTCATGCATCTTGCTTATCTACCCCTATATCCCTGCGTTTTCACTCTCCGCTCATACCATCCTCTATATTGCTGAGTTTTGGTGCACCTCTCATCGCTTCCCCTGTATCGACGTGTTTTCACGCACCTCATATACCTTCATGTGTATCGCCGCGTTTTCGCACACCTCCCATAGCTTCCCCTATATTACTGAGTTTTCGACCATCTCTCATAACTTCCCCTATATCGCTGTGTGTTCGCGCACCCCTCATACCTTCCCCTATATCGCTCTGTTATCACGCAACTCCCATAGCTTCATATATATCGATGCGTATTCGCGCACCTCCTATAGATCTCTCTATATCACTGTGTTTTCGCACACCTCTCATATCTTCCCCTATATCGTTGTGTTTTCGCGCACCTCTCATACATTTCCCTATATCGCCGTGTTTTCATGCACCACCCATACCTTCCCTTACATCGCTGTGTTCTTGCGCACCTCTCATACCTTACCCTATATCGCTGTGTCTTATGCACCTCTCATAGCTTCCCCAATATCATTGTGTTTTCGCAGACCTCTCGTACCCTCCCCAACATTGCTGTGTTTTAGCGCATCACTCATATCTTCCCCATATCGATCTGCTTTCGTGCACCTCCCATAGCTTCCTCTACATCGCTGTGTTTTTGAACACCTCTCATACCTTCCCCTATATCGCCCTGTTTTCACGCACCTCCCATAGTTTCCCATATATCGCCGTGTTTTCCCGCAACTCTCATACCCTCCCCCTTTTCATGGTGTTATCGCGCACCTCTCATTGCTTCCCCTCTATCACTGTGTTCTCGTGCACCTCTCATAGCTTTCCATATACTGCAATGTTTTCGCGTACCTCTTATAGCTTCCTGCAAATTGCTGTGTTTTCGCGCACCTCCCATAACATCACGTATATCACCATGTTTTCGCGCACCTCCCACAGCTTCCTCAATATCACTGGGTTATCGCGCACCTTTCATACCTTCCCCTATATCGCCGTGATTTCGTGCTCCTCCCATGCCTTCCGCTATATCGCTGTGTTTTCGCACACCTCCCATAGGTTCCCCTATATCACTGTGTTTTCACCCACCTCTCATCCCTTCCCCTATATCGCTGTATTTTCGCAAAACTCCCATAGCTTCTCCTATATCGCTGTGTTTTACCGTACCTCCCATAGCTTCCCCAATATCATTGTGTTTTCGCACACCTCTCATACCTTCCCCTATATTGCTGTGTTTTCGCTCACCTCTTATAGTTTCCCCCATATTGCCGTGTTTTCACGCACCTCTGATACCTTCACATATATCGCCGTGTTTTCACTCACCTTCCATACCTTCCCTGATATTCCTGTGTTGTCACGTACCTCCCATAGCTTCTGCTATATCGCTGTTTTTGCGCCCCTCTCATAGCTTCCCCAACATCGCTGTGTTTTCACGTATCTCTCATACCTTCTCCTATATCGCAATGTTTCACGCACCTCCCACAGCTTCCCATATATCGCTGTGTTTTCTCACACGTCTGATACCGTCCCTTATATCTGTCTGTTGTCGTGCACCTCCCATAGCTTCCCATATATCGCTGTGTTTTTGCGCACCTCTTATACATTCCCTATATCACTGTGTTTTCATGCATCTTGCATACATACCCGTATATCCCTGCGTTTTCACGCTCCGCTCATTCCATCCTCTAATTTCAGAGTTTTCGTGCACCTCTCAACGCTTCCCCTGTATTGCCATATTTTCACGCACCTCCCCTTAGCTTCCCTTACATCACTGTTTTCGCGCACCTCTCATAACTTCCCCTATATCACTGTGATTTCGCACTCCGCCCATAGCTTCCCCTATATTGCTGTGTTTTCGCTCACCTCTCATACCTTCCCCTGTATCGTCGTGTTTTCGTGCTCCTCCCATACCTTTTCATACATCGCTGTGTAATCGTGCTCCTTTCATACTTTCTCCTATATCCCCTTGTTTTCACGCACTTCCCATAGCTTCCCCTATATTGCTGTGTTTTCTCAAACCCCTCATACCTTCCCCTATATTGCGCTGTTATTGCTCACCTCCCACAGCTTCCCATATATTGCTGCGTTTTCGTGCCCCTCCAATAGATTCCTCTATATCACTGTGTTTTCGCACACCTCTCATACCTTCCCCTATATCGTGGTGTTATCGTGCACTTCTCATACCTTCCCCTATATCGCTGTGACATCGCGCACCGCCCATAGCTTCCCCTATATCGCTGTTTTCGCTCACCTCTCACACCTTCCCCTTTATCGCCGTCTTTTCATGCACCTCCCATACCTTCCCCTATATCGCTGTGTTCTCGTACACCTCTTATAGCTTAACATATATTGCAATGTTTTCGTGCACCTCTCATAGAATCCCCCAAATCACTGTGTTTACGCGCACCTCTCATGACTTCCCCTATATCACTGTGTTTTCGTGCACCTCCCATAGAGTCCCCTATATCGCCGTGTTTTTGATCACCTCTCACAGCTTTGCCTAAATCGCGCATCACGCCTACCTTCACCTTTTCATATACCGACGTGTTTTCACAAACCTCTCATACCTTCACGTATATCGCCGTGTTTTCGTGCACCTCCCATGACTTCCCCTATAACGCCGTGTTTTCCTGCACTTCTCATACCTTCCCCTATATCGATGTGTTTTCACACACCTCTGATACCTTCACGTATATTGCCGTGTTTTCGTGCACCATCCATACCTTCCCCTATATTGCTGTATTGTTGCATAACTCCAATAGCTTCCGTTATATCACGGTTTTCGCGCACCTCTCATACCTTCCCGTACATCGATGTGTTTTCGTACTCCTCTCATACTTTCTCCTATATTGCCGTGTTTTCACGCACCTCCCATAGCTTCCCCTACATCGCTGTGTTTTCTCGCACCCCTCATACCTTCCCCATATCGCTCTGTTTTCGTGCACCTCCCACAGCTTCCCATATATCGCTGCGTTTTCGTGCACCTTCTATAGATTCCTCTATATCACTGTGTTTTCGCACACTTCTCATACCTCCCCTTATATCATTGCGTTTTCGCGCACCTCTCATACTTTCCCCTATATCGCCGTGTTTTCATGCACCACCAACACCTTCCCCTATATCGCTGTGGTTTCGCGCACCTCCCATAGATTCCCCTATATCGCTGTGTTTTTGCACACCTCTCATACCGTTC
This sequence comes from Mobula birostris, assembly GCF_030028105.1. NCBI lineage: Eukaryota > Metazoa > Chordata > Chondrichthyes > Myliobatiformes > Myliobatidae > Mobula > Mobula birostris. The sequence continues at coordinate 60,882 of NW_027274423.1, forward strand.
CCGATATCGCCCTGTTTTCACGCACCTCCCATAGTTTCCCATATATCGCAGTGTTTTCCCGCACCTCTCATACCTTCCCCTTTTTCACTGTGTTTTCGTGCACCTCTCATAGCTTCCCTCAAATTGCTCTTTTTCGCAGACCTCTCATATAATCATCTATATCACCATGTTTTCGCGCACCTCCCATAGCTTCCCCTATATCACTGCTGTTTTCGCGCACCTCTCATACCTTCCTCTATATCGCCGTGTTTTCGTGCACCTCCCATACCTTCCCCTATATCGCTGTGTTTTCGTGCACCTCCCATAGAGTCCCCTATACCGCTGTGTTTTCGCACACCCCTCATACCCTCCCCTATATTGCTCTGTTATCGCGCACCACCCATAGATTCCCATATATCGTTGCTTATTTGCGCACCTCCTATAGATTCCTCTATATCACTGTGTTTTTGCGCACCTCTCATACCTTTCCCAATATCGCCGTGTTTTCATGCACCACCCATACCTTCCACTATATCGCTGTGATTTTGTACAACTCCCATAGATTCCCCTATGTCTCTGTGTTTTTGCGCACCTCGCATACCTTCCCCTATATCGACGTGTTTTCACGCAACTCTCATATCTTCTTGTATATCGCCGTGTTTTCGTGTACCTCTCATAGCTTTCCCTATATCACTATGTTTTTGCACACCTTTCATACCTTCCCCTATATCGACGTGTTTTCGCAGACTTCTCATCCCTTCCCCGATATTGCTGTGTTTTAGCGCACTTCTGATACCTTCCCCGTATGACTGTGTTTTCACGCACCTCCATAACTTCCCTTATGTCTCTGTACTCTTCTGCACCTCTCATCACTTCCCCTATATAGCTCTGCTTTCGCACACCTCCCATAGCTTCCCGTACATCGCTGTGTTTTTGCTCACCACTCATACCTTCCCCCATATCGCACTGTTTTCAAGCACCTCCCATAGTTTCCCATATAGCGCCATGTTTTCGTGCACCTCTCATACTTTCCACCTATATCGCTATGTAATCGCACACCACCCATTGCTTCCCATTTTTCGCCCTGCTTACGCGCACCTCTCACAGCTTCCTATACATTGCGATGTTTTCGCGCACCTCTCATAGCTTCCCCCAAATCGCTGTGTTTTCGCGTTCCTCTCATACCTTCCCCTATGTCGCTCTGTTTTCATGCACCTCCCATACCTTCCAATATATCGCTGATTTTTCGCGCACCTCTCACACCTTCCACTATATCGCTTTTCCTTTTTTGCTGTGTTTTCGCTCACCTCTCATAGCTTCCCCTATACCACCTATTTTTCACGCACATCTAATTACTTCCCCTTTATCGCTGTGTTATCGAGCAGCTCACATAACTTCCCCTATATTGCTATGTTTTCAGGGACCTTCCACAGCTTCCCATTTTTCACCATATTTTCGCGCACCTCTCATAGCTTCCCATATATTGCGATGTTTTCACGGACCTCTCATAGATTCGCCAAAGTTGCCGTGCTTTTGCGCACCTCCCATAGCTTCCTCCATATTGCAGTGTTTTCTCACACATCTCATACATTCCCCTATATCGCTGTGTTTTCACTCACCTCTCATCCCGTCCCCGATATCACTGTGATTTCGCGCACCTTCCAAGGCTTCCTCTATATCCCTGTGCTTTCGCTCACCTCTCATAGCTTCCGCTATATCACCGAGTTTTCGCGCACCTCTCATATCTTGCCCTATGTCGCTGTGCTCTTGTGCACCTCTCTTCACTTCCCCTATATCGCCCTGTTTTCACGGACCTCCCATAGCTTCCCATTTTTCGCCGTGTTTTCGCGCACCTCTCATAGCTTCCCATTTATTGCGATGATTTTGCACACCTCTCATAGATTCCCCCAAATCGCTGTGTTTTTGCGCACCTCTCATAACTTCCCATATATCGCCATGTTCTGGCACACCTCACATAGCTACCCCTACATCGATGTGTTTTCGCGCGCCTTTCATACCTTCTCCTATATCGCCGTGCGTTCACGCACCTCCCATAGCTTCCCCTATATTGCTGTGTTTTCTCACACTTCTCATAACTTTCCCATTCTCGCTTTGTTTTTGTGCACCTCCCATAGCTTCCCATATATCACTGTGTTTTCTCGCACTTCTCATACCGTCCACTATACCGCTATGTTTTCGCACATCTCTCGTAGCTTGCCCTATATCGATGTGTGTTCGCGTACCTCTCATAACTTCCCCTATTTCGCTGTGTTTTCGCGCAGCTCGCATAGCTTCCACTATATCATTGTGTTTTCACGCACCTCTCATACCTTCACGTATATCGCCGTGTATTCGCGCACCTCTAATAGCTTCCCCTATATGGCCGTGTATTTGCACATATCGCATAGCTTCCCCTATATCGTTGTGTTCTCGCGCACCTCCCATACCTTCCACTCTATCGCTGTATTTTCGCGCACCTCTCATAGCTTTCTATATATTGCAATTTTTTCGCGCACCTCTCATAGCTTCCCCCGAATCGCTGCGTTTTCGTACACCTCGCATAGCTTTCTATATATTGCAATTTTTCTGCGCACCTCTCATAGCTTCCCCAAAATCACTGTGTTTTCACGCACCTCTCATAGCTTCCCCTATATCACCATGTTTTCGCGCACCTCGCATAGCTTCCCATATATCGTTCTGTTTTCGCGCACCTCTCAGAACTTCCCCTACATCGCTATGTTTTTGCTCACTTCTGATAGTTTTGCCTATATCGTCGTGTTCTCGCGCACCTCTCATACCTTCCCTTTTTTAGCTGAGTTTTCGCTCATCTCTCATACATTCACCTATATCGACGTGTATTAATGCACATCTCATACCTTCACTTATATCGCCCCTCTATTGCTGTGTTCTCGTGCACCTCTCATAGGTTTCTATATATTGCAATATTTTCGCGCACCTCTCATAGCTTCCCCTAAATCGCTGTGTTTTTGCGCACCTCTCATAGCTTCCCCTATATCGCCTTGTTCTGGTGCACCTTGCATTGCTTACCCTACATTGCTATGTTTTCGCGCACCTCTCATACCTTCTCCTATATCGTCGTGCTTTCACGCACCTCCCATAGCTTCCCCTATATTGCTGTTTTTTCTCACACCTCTCATACCTTCCCCTTTCTCTCTCTGTTTTCGTGCACCTCCTATAGCTTCCCATATATCGCTGTCTTTTTGCGCAGCTCTCATACCTTCCCCTATATCGCTGTGATTTTGCTCACCTCTCACAGCTAGCCTATATCGCCGTGTTCTTGCAACCGCTCATACCTCCCCCTTTTCAGCTGATTTTTTGCTCATCTCTCATACTTTCCCTTAAATCGACGTGTTTTCACGTACCTCTCATACCTTCCCCTGTATCGCCGTGTTTTCGAGCACCTCTCATAGCATCCCCTATATCGCTGTGTTTTCACTCACCTCTCATACCTTCCAATATATCGCTGTGTTTTCACGCACCTCTCGTGCTTCCCCTGTATCGCTGTGCTTTTGCTCACCTCTCATAGCTTTTCCTATATCGCCATATTCTCACGCACCTCTCATACCTTCCCCTTTTTAGCTGAGTTTTCGCTCATCTCTCATACCTTCCCCTATATCAATGTGTTTTCACACACCTCTAATACCTTCACGTATATCGCTGTGTTTTCGCGCACCTCCCATAGCTCTCATTTATCATTGTGTTTTCGCACACCTCTCGTACCTTCCACTATATCGCCATGTTTTCACGCACCTCTCATAGCTTCCCATATATTGCAGTGTTTTTGCGCACCTCGCATACCTTCCCCTATATCGTTGTGTTTTCGCACACCTCTCATACCTTCCACTATATAGATGGTTTTTCACGCACCTCTTGCAGTTTCCCCCAAATCACTGTGTTTTCGCGCACCTCTCATTGCTTCCACCAAATCACTGTGTTTTCGCGCACCTCTCATAGCTTCCCCCAAATCACTGTGTTTTCGCGAACTTCTCATAGCTTCCCCTATATCACCATGTTTTCGCGCACCTCGCATAGCTTCCCCTATATCGTTCTGTTTTCGTGCACCTCTCATAACTTCCCATACATCGCTATGTTTTTGCTCACCTCTGATAGCTTTGCCTATATCGCCGTGTTCTCGCGCACCTCTCATACCTTCCCTTTTTTAGCTGAGTATTCGCTCATCTCTCATACATTCTGCTATATCGACGTGCATTAAAGCACCTCTCATACCTTCACGTATATCTTCCTGTTTTCGCGCACCTCCCATAGCTTGTCCTAATTCACAGTGTTTTCGCGCACCTCTCATAACTTCCCCTATATCGCCGTTTTTCATGCACCTGCTATACATTCCCCTATATCGCTGTGTTTTCGCGCACCTCCCATATCTTCCCCTATATCCCCTTATTCTGGCGAAACTTGCATAGCTTCTCCTACATCGCTATGTTTTCTCACACATCACATACCTTCCCCTATATCACAGTATTTTCACGCACCCCCCATACATTACCCTATATCGCTGTGATTTCCCGCACCTCCCAAGGCTTCCCCTATATCGCTGTGTTTTCGCTCACCTCTCATAGCTTCCTCTATATTACCGGGTTTTCGCGCACCTCTCATATCTTCACCTATATCACTGTGTTATCAAGCAGCTGTCATAGCTTCCCCTATATTGCTCTGTTTTCACGCACCTCCCATAGCTTCCCCTATGTCACTGTGCTCTCCTGCACCTCTCACCACTTCCCCTATATCGCCCTGTTTTCACGGACCTCCAACAGCTTTCCATTTCTCGCTATGTTTTCACGCACCTCTCATAGCTTCCCATATATTGCGATGTTTTCGCGCACTACTCTAGATTCCCCCAAATCTCTGTGTTTTTACGCACCTCTCATGCCTTCCATGATATCACTGTGATTTCGCGCACATCCCAAGGCTTCCCCTATAGCGCTGTGTTTTCGCTCACCTCTCATAGCTTCCACTGTATCACCGTGTTTTCGCGCACCTCATTACTTCCTCTATATCGCTGTGTTATCAAGCAGCTCACATAACTTACCCTATATTGCCATGTTTTCAGGGACCTCCCATTTCTTCCCATTTTTCACCATGTTTTCGCGCACCTCTCATAGCTTCCCATATATTGCGATGTTTTCACGGACCTCTCATAGATCCGCCAAAATCGCTGGGTTTTTGCGCACCTCTCATAGCTTCCCCTATATCGCCATGTTCTGGCGCACCTTGCATAGCTTCCCCTACGTCGCTGTGCTTTCGCGCTCCTTTCATATCTTCTCCTACATCGCCGTGCGTTCATGCACCTCCCATAGCTTCCCCTATATTGCTGTGTTTTCTGACAGCTCTCATACGTTCCCCCTTCTCTCTCTGTTTTCGTGCACCTCCCATAGCTTCCTATATATCGCTGTCTTTTCGTGCACCTCTCATACTTTCCACTATATCGCTATATGGATGTGTTTTCGGGCACCTCTCATGTCTTCCCCGATATCGCTGTGTTTTCGCGCAGCTCTCATAGCTTCCCCTATGTCGACGTGTTTTCACGCATCTCTCATACCTTCACGTATATCGCCGTGTTTTCGCGCACCTCCCATAGCTTCCCCTATATCACTGTGATTTTGCGCACCTCCCAAGGCTTCCCTTATATCGCTGTCTTATCACTCACCTCTCATAGCTTCCCCTATATCGCTCTGTTTTCGCGCACCTCTGATACCTTCCCCGAAATCGCAGTGTTTTTAGTGCACCTGTCATAGCTTTCCCTATATCGTTGTGTTATCGCACACCTCTCATACCTTCCCCTCTATCGCTGTGTTTTCGCGCACCTCTCATAGCTTTCCATATATTGCAATGTTTTCGCGCACCTCGCATAGCTTCACCTCCACCACTATGTTTTCCCACACCTCTCATACCTTCACCATATATAGCCGTGCCATAACGCACCTCCTATAGCTCCCCCAATATGGCTGTGTTTTCTCACACCACTCATACCTTCCCCTTTCTCGCTCTGTTTTCGTGCACCTCCCATAGCTTCCCATATATCGCTGTGCTTTTGCTCACTTCTCATAACTTTTCCTATATCGCTATATTCTCACGCACCTCTGATACCTTCCCCTTTTTAGCTGAGTTTTCGCTCATCTCTCATACCTTCCCCTATATCAACGTGTTTTCAGGCACCTCTCATACCTTCACGTATATCGCCGTGTTTTCGCACACCTCCCATAGTTGCCCTGTGTCACAGTGTTTTCGCGCACCTCTCATAACTTCCCCTATATCGCCGTGTTTTCATGCACCTCCCATGCATTCCCCTATATCACTGTGTTTTCTCACACATCTCATACCTTCCCCTATATTGCAGTATTTTCACGCACCTTCCATACATTCCCCTATATCATCGTGTATTCGCGCACCTCTCATATCTCCCCTATATCACTGACTTGTCAAGCAGCTGTCATAGCTTCTCCTATATTGCTCTGTTTTCATGCACCTCTCCTAGCTTCCCCTATGTCTCTGTGCTCTCGTGCACCTCTCATCACTTCCCGTATATCGCCCTGTTTTTTCGGACCTCCCATAGCTTCCCATTTTTCGCCTTGTTTTCGCGCACCTCTCATAGCTTCCCATATATTGCGATGTTTTCGCGCACCACTCATAGATTCCCCCAAATCGCTGTGTTTTTGCCCACCTCTCATCGCTTCCCCTATATCGCCGTGCTCTGGCGCTCCTCGCATAGCTTCCCCTACATCGCTGTGTTTTCGTGCACCTCTCATATCTTCTCCTATATCGCTGGGCATTCATGCACCTCTCATAGCTTCCCCTATATTGCAGTGTTTTCTTACAGTTCTCATACCTTCCCCTTTCTCGCTCTCTTTTCGTGCACCTCCCACAGCTTCCCATATAATGCTGCGTTTTCGCGCATTTCTCATACCTTCTACTATTTCGCTGTGTTTTCGCGCATCTCTCGTAGCATCCCCTATATCGCTGTGTTTTCGCACACCTCTCATACCATCAACTATATCGCTGTGTTTACGCGCAAGTTCCATATGTTCCCATATATTGCTGTGTTTTTCCGCACCTCCCATAGCTTCCCCTATATTGCTGTGCTTTTTTACACATCTCATACATTCTGCTGTATCGCTGTATAATCGCACACCTCTCATTGCTTCCCCTATATCGCTGTGCTTTCGCGCACCTCCCATAGCTTCTGCTCTATCGCTGTGTTTTCGCTTCCCTCTGATACCTTCACATAAATCGCTGTGTTATCGCGCACCTTCCATAGTTTCTCCTGTATCGCCGGGTTTTTGCGCACCTCTCATATATTCCCCTATAGCGCTGTGTTTCGCGCACCTCCCATAGCTTCCCATAAATCGCTGTGTTTTCACGCACCTCTCGTAGCTTCCCCTCTACCGCTGTGTTCTCGAGTACCCCTCATAGCTTACATATATTGCAATGTTTTCGCGAACGTCGCATAGCTTCCCCTATATCGCCGTGTTTTAACGCACCTCTCATACCTTCCCCTACATCTCTGTGTTTTCGCGCACCTCTCATTCCTTCTCCTATATCACCATGTTCTCATGCACCTCCCATAGCTTCCCCTATATCACTGTGTTTTCTCACACCTCTCATACCTTCCCCTATATCGCCGTGTTTTCCCGCACCTCACGTAGTTTCCAGAATATCATTGTGTTTTTGCTCACCTGTTATAGCTTCCCTTATATCGCTGTGTTTTCACGCACCTCTCATATCTTCCACTATATCGCTGTGTTTTCGCGCACGTCCCATAACTTCCCGTACTTCGCTGTATTTCTGCAAACCTCCCTTATCTTCCCATATATCGCCGTGTTTTTCGCACACCTCCCATAGGTTTCCCTGTAAGACTGTGTTTTCGCGCACCTCTCATCCCTTCCCCTATACCGCTGTGTCATCGCACACCTCTCATAGCTTCCCCTATATCGGTGTGATTTTACGCACCTCTCATAGCTTCCCCATCTACCGCTGCGTTCTAGTGCACTTCTCATACCTTCCCCTATATCGCTGTGTTTTTGCTAACCTCTCATAGCTGCCACTATATCACCATATTTTCGCACAGCTCTCATACCTTCCCCTATAGAGATGCGTTTTCTCTCACCTCTCGTAACTTCCCTTATCTCGCTGTGTTTTGGCGCACCTTCCATAGCATCCCCCATAACGCTGTGTTTGGCGCACCTCCCATAGCTTCCTCTCTATCGCTGTGTTTCTGCTCACCTCTCATAGCTTTACATATATCGCCGAGTTCTCGCGCACCTTTCATACCTTCCCCTTTTTCGCCGAGTTTACGCTCATCTCTCGTACTTTCTCCTAAATCGCTGTGTTTTCGCGCACCTCCTATACCTTCCTCTATATCGCTGTGTTTTCGCGCACCTCTCATACCTACCTCTATATCACTGTTTTCATGCACCTTGCATACCATCTCATACCTCTCATCGCTTCCCCTATATTGATGTGTTTTCACACACCTCTCATTCCTTCACGTATATCGCCGTGTTTTCGCGCACCTCCCATAGCTTCCCCTATAGCGCTGTGTTTTCGCGCACCTCTCATAGCTGTCTCAAAATCTCTCTGTTTTCACGCACCTCTCGTAGCTTCCCCATATCGATTTGTTTTCGCGCACCTCTCATACCATCCCCTATATCGCCGTGTTTTCGCGCACCTCTCATAGCTTCCCCTATATCACTGTGTTTTCACCGGCCTCTCATACCTTCCTCTATATCGCTTTTTTTTCGCGCACCTCGCATTGCTTCCCCTACATCATTATGTTTTCGCGCATGTCTCATACCTTCAACTATATTGATGTGTTTTCACGCACCTCTCGTAGCTTCCCCAATATCGATGTGTTTTCGCGCACCTCTCATACATTCCTCTATATCACTGCGTTTTCACGCACCTCTCATAGCTTCCCCCAAATCTTTTCTTTTTAAGTCTTTTTATTGAATTAGTACACAAAAGGTAAACCATATAGGCACTGATACACCGTTGCAATATAACTTTACAAGAGATACACAAAAAAAAAGTAAGTACAAACAGTGCAGTTTCGACTTAAAATAACCAGGTAATATAATAGATATAGGGGAAGCAATGGCAGGTACGTGAAAACACCACGACATAGGAGAAGTTATGAGAGGTGCGCGAAAAGACAGTGATATATGGGTGCTATGGGAGGTGTGTGAAAACATGGCGATATAGGCACAGCTGTGAGAGGTCAGCAAAAACTCAGCCATATAGGGGAAGATATGAGAGGTGCGAGAAAACAGCGATATAGGGGAAGCTATGAGAGGTGCGAGAAAACACAGCGATTTGGGGTAAGCTATGAGAACACATTGATATAGGGGAAGGTATGATAGGCACGTGAAAACACAGCGATGTAGCGGAACCTATGGAAGGTGCATGAAAACACAGCGATATAGGGGAAGTTATGAGAGGTGCGCGAAAACACAGCGATTTAGGTGAATCTATCAGAGGTGCACGGAAAACAGCGATATAGAGGAAGCTATGCGAGGTGTGCAAAATCAAACCAATATACAGGAAGGTATGAGCAGTGCGCGAAAACATGGAGATGTAGGGGAATGTATGAGAGGTGTGCGAAAACACAGCAATATAAGGGAAGTTATGAGAGGTGAGAGAAATCGCACCTCTATAGGGGAAGGGATGAGAGGTGCGCAAAAACACAGTCTTATAGGGGAACCTATGGGAGGTGCGCGAAAACACGACTGTATATGGGAAGTTATGAGAGGTGCGCGAAAACACAGTGATATAGGGGAAGCCATGGGATTTGCGCGACAACATAGCGATATAGGGGAAGGTATGTGAGGTGCGGAAAACACGGCGATATAGGGGAAGCTATGAGAGGTGCGAGAAAACACAGCGATTTGGGGGAAGCTATGAGAGGTGTGCGAAAACATCGCAATATATGGAAGCTATGAGAGGTGCGTGAGAACACAACGGTAGAGGGGACGCTACGAGAGGTGCACAAAAACATATCAATATAGTTGGAGGTATGAGAGGTGCACGAAAACACAAGGATTTAGGGGAAGCAATGTGAGGTGCGCGAAAACACAGCGATATATGGGAAGCTATGAGAGGTGCGCGAAAACACAGCAATATAGGGGAAGGTATGAGAGGCCGGTGAAAACACAGCAATATATGGGAAGCTATGGGAGGTGCGCTAAAACACAGAGCTTTTGGGAAAGCTTTGAGAGGTGCACAAGAACACAGCACTATAGGGGAAGGTATGGGATGTGCGCGAAAACACAGCGATATAGTTGAAGGTATGAGAGGTGCGCGAAAACATGGCGATATAAGAGAATGTATGAGAGGTGCGCGTAAATACAGCGATACAGCAGAATGTATGAGATGTGCGCAAAAGCACAGCAATATAGGGGAAGCTATGGGAGGTGCGGAAAAACATAGCAATATATGGGAAGGTATGGAACGTGCGCGTAAACACAGCGATATAGTTGAAGGTATGAGAGGTGCGCGAAAACACAGCGATACAGGGGAAGTTTTGAGAGGTGATAGAAAACACAGCTGTATAGGGGAAGTTATGAGAAGATCGCCAAAACACGGCGATATAGGGGCAGCTGTAAGAGGTGAACGAAAATACAGCGATATAGGGGAAGCTATGCGAGGTGAGCAAAAACACAGCGATTTAGGGGAATCTATGAAAGGTGCGCAAACTCACACCAATATACAGGAAGGTATGAGCACTGCGCGAAAACATGGAGATGTAGGGGAATGTATGAGAGGTGTGCGAAAACAGGGCGATATAAGGGAAGTTATGAGAGGTGAGAGAAAACGCACCTCTATAGGGGAAGGTATGAGATCTGCGCAAAAATATGGCGATATAGTGGCAGCTATGAGAGGTGTGCAAAAACACAGTCTTATAGGGGAACCTATGGGAGGTGCACGAAAACACGATGATATATGGGAAGTTATGAGAGGTGCGCGAAAACACATCGATATAGGAGAAGCTACGAGAGGTGCGCGTAAACACAGCGATATAGTGGAAGGTATGAGAGGTATGCGAAAACACAGCAATATATGGGAAGCTATGGGAGGTGCACGAAAAACAGAGTAATATAGGGGAAGGTATGAAGGGTGCAAGAAAACATGGCAATATAGGGGAAGCTACAGGAGGTGCACGAAAACATAGCGATATATGGGAAGCTATGAGAGGTGCACGAAAACATGGCGAAAAATGGGAAGCTACAGGAGGTGCACAAAAACAGAGCAATATAGGGGAAGGTATGAGAGGTGCGAGAAAACACAGCGATATAGGGGAAGCTATGTGAGATGCGTGAAAACACGGCGTTATGGGAGAAATTATGAGAGGTGCGAGAAAACTCAGCGATATATGGGAAGCCAGGGGAGGTGCACGACAACAGAGAGATATAGGGGAAGGTAGCAGAGGTGCGAGAAAACACAGCGATATAGGGGAAGCTGTGGGAGGTGTGCGAAAACATGGCAATATAGGGGACGCTATATGAGGTGCGTGAAAACACAGCGATCTGGAGGAAGCTATGAGAGGTGTGCGAAAATATCGCCATATATGGCAAGCTATGAGAGGTGTGCCAAAACAGCGATATAGCGGAAGCAGTGGGAGGTACGCGAAAACACAGCAATATCGGGGAAGGTATGAAAGCTGTTTGAAAACAAAGCGATATAGGGAAAGATGTGAGAGGTGCGCGAAAACGCGGCGATATAGGGAAAGGTATCAGAGGTGTGCGAAAACGCAATGATATTGGGGAAGCTATGGGAGGTGCGGGAAAACACAGCGATACAGGAGAAGCTATGAGAGTTGCACAAAAACACAGTGACTTGGGGAAAGCGATGAGAGGTGCGGGAAAACATCGCAATATATGGGAAGCCATGTGAGGTGCGCGAAAAAACAGCAAAAAATGGGAAGCTGTGGGAGGTGCGTGAATACACAGCGATATAGGAGAAAGTGTGAGATGTTGCGAAAACGCATCGATATAGTGGAAGGTATGAGTGGTGCGCGAAAGCACAACGATATAGGGGTAGGTATACGAGGTGCGCGAAAACACAGCGATATAGGGGAAGATATGAGAGGCCTGCAAAAACACGCATTACAGGGGTAGGTATGAGAGGTACGCGAAAACACATCAATACCAGGGAAGCTACGAGAGGTGCGTGAAAACACATCGATACAGAGGAAGGTATAGAAACATAGAAACATAGAAAATAGGTGCAGGAGTAGGCCATTCGGCCCTTCGAGCCTGCACCGTCATTTATTATGATCATGGCTGATCATCCAACTCAGAACCCCGCCCCAGCCTTCCCTCCATACCCTCTGATCCCCGTAGCCACAAGGGTCATATCTAACTCCTTCTGAAATAGAGTCAATGAACTGGCCTCAACTGTTTTCTGTGGCAGAGAATTCCACAGATTCACCACTCTCTGTGTGAAGAAGTTTTTCCTAATCTCGGTCCTAAAAGGCTTCCCCTTTATCCTCAAACTGTGACCCCTTATTCTGGACTTCCCCAACATCGGGAACAATGTTCCTGCATCTAGTCTGTCCAATCCCTTTAGGATTTTATACGTTTCAATCAGATCCCCCTTCAATCTTCTAAATTCCAACGAGTACAAGCCCAGTTCATCCAGTCTTTCTTCATATGAAAGTCCTGCCATCCCAGGAATCAATCTGGTAAACCTTCTCTGTACTCCCTCTATGGCAAGGATGTCTTTCCTCAGATTAGGGGACCAAAACTGCACACAATACTCCAGGTGTGGTCTCACCAAGGCCTTGTACAACTGCAGTATTACCTCCCTGCTCCTGTACTCGAATCCTCTCGCTATAAATGCCAGCATACCATTCACCTTTTTCACCACCTGCTGTACCTGCATGCCCACTTTCAATGACTGGTGTATAATGACACCCAGGTCTCGGTGCACCTCCCCTTTTCCTAATCGGCCAGCAATCAGATAATAATCTGTTTTCCTATTTTTGCCACCAAAGTGGATAACTTCACATTTATCCACATTAAATTGCATCTGCCATGAATTTGCCCACTCACCCAACCTATCCAAGTCACTCTGCATCCTCTTAGCATCCTCCTCACAGCTAACACTGTCACCCAGCTTCGTGTCATCTGCAAACTTGGAGATGCTGCATTTAATTTCCTCATCCAAGTCATTAATATATATTGTAAACAACTGGGGTCCCAGCACTGAGCCTTGCGGTACCCCACTAGTCACCGCCTGCCATTCTGAAAAGGTCCCGTTTATTCCCACACTTTGCTTCCTGTCTGCTAACCAATTCTCCATCCACATCAATACCTTACCCCCAATGTCGTGTGCTTTAAGTTTGCACACTAATCTCCTGTGTGGGACCTTGTCAAAAGCCTTTTGAAAATCCAAATATACCACATCCACTGGTTCTCCCCTATCCACTCTACTAGTTACATCCTCAAAAAATTCTATGAGATTCGTCAGACATGATTTTCCTTTCACAAATCCATGCTGACTTTGTCCGATGATTTCACCGCTTTCCAAATGTGCTGTTATCACATCTTTGATAACTGACTCCAGCAGTTTCCCCACCACCGACGTTAGGCTAACCGGTCTATGATTCCCTGGTTTCTCTCTCCCTCCTTTTTTAAAAAGTGGGGTTACATTAGCCACCCTCCAATCCTCAGGAACTAGTCCAGAATCTAACGAGTTTTGAAAAATTATCACTAATGCATCCACTATTTCTTGGGCTACTTCCTTAAGCACTCTAGGATGCAGACCATCTGGCCCTGGGGATTTATCTGCCTTCAATCCCTTCAATTTACCTAACACCACTTCCCTACTAACAAGTATTTCGCTCAGTTCCTCCATCTCACTGGACCCTCTGTCCCCTACTATTTCTGGAAGATTATTTATGTCCTCCTTAGTGAAGACAGAACCAAAGTAATTATTCAATTGGTCTGCCATGTCCTTGCTCCCCATAATCAATTCACCTGTTTCTGTCTGTAGGGGACCTACATTTGTCTTTACCAGTCTTTTCTTTTTTACATATCTATAAAAGCTTTTACAGTCAGTTTTTATGTTCCCTGCCAGTTTTCTCTCATAATCTTTTTTCCCCTTCCTAATTGAGAGGTGCACGAAACAAAACGATATAGGGGTAGGTATGCGAAGGTGCGCAAACACATATCGATCTACTTGAAGGCATGAGAGGTGCGCAAAAATAACAAAATAGGGGAAGCTATGTAAGGTGCGTGAAAACACATCGATATATGGGTAGCTATGAGAGGTGCGAGAAAACAAATCAATATAGGGGAAGCTACGGGAGGTGCGCAAAATCACAGCGATATCAGGGAAGCTATGGGATGTGTGCGAAAGCACAGCGATAAAGGGGAAGATATAAGAGGTGCGCGAAAAGACAGCCATGTTGGGGAATCTATGGAAAGGTGCGCAAAAACACAGCGATAATTGGAAGGTATGGGAGGTGCGCAAAAACACAGCGCTATAGTAGAAGATATGAGAGGTGCACGAAATCACAGCGTTATCGGGGAATCTAAGGGAGGTGCGCGAAAACACAGCGATGTAGGGGAAGCTATGTGAGGTGCACCAGAACACTGCAATATGGGGTAAGATATGAGAGGTGCACAAAAACACAACGATTTGCGGAAAGCGATGAGAGGTGCGCGAAAACATGGTGAAAAAGGGGTAACTATGAGAGATCTGCGAAAAAACGCATTATAGAGGCAGGTATGAGAGGTGCGCGAAAACACATCGATACGGGGAAGCTACGCGAGTTGCACGAAAACACGTCGATATAGTGGAAGGTATGAGAGGTGCACAAAACCACAATGACATAGGGAAAGCTGTGCGAGGTGCATGAAAACACAGCTATATAGCGGAAGCTATGAGAGGTGCGGGAAAACACGGTGATATAAGGGAAGGGATGAAGTACGCGAACACATCGATATAGTGGAAGGTATGAGAGGTGCGCAAAAACTCAACGATAACGCGGAAGGTATGCGAGGTACAGAAAACACAGCGATCTAGGGGAAGCTATGAGAGGTGTGCGAAAACACGGCAATATAGGGGAAGCTATGAGAGGGGAGCGTTAGCTCAGTGATATATGGGACGGTATGAGAGGTACACAAAAACAGAACGATATAGCGGAAGCTGTAGGAGGTGTGCGAAAACATAGCGATATAGGGAAAACTATGAGAGGTGCGCGAAAACTCACCGATATATATTCAAAACTACGAGAGGTGTGCGAAAACAGAGCGATATAGGGGAAGGTATGAGAAGTGAGAGAAAACACAGCAATATAGTGGAAGCTATGGGAGGTGTGCAAAAACATGACGATATAGGGGACGCTTTGTGAGGTGCGCGAAAACTCAGCGATCTAGGGGAAGTTATGAGAGATGTGCGAAAACATCACCATATATGGCAAGCTATGAGAGGTGTGCGAAAACAGTGATATAGCGGAAGCTATGGGAGGTATAGAAACATAGAAACATAGAAAATAGGTGCAGGAGTAGGCCATTCGGCCCTTCGAGCCTGCACCGCCATTTATTATGATCATGGTTGATCATCCAACTCAGAACCCTGCACCAGCCTTCCCTCCATACCCCCGATCCCCGTAGCCACAAGGGCCATATCTAACTCCCTCTTAAATATAGTCAATGAACTGGCCTCAACTGTTTCCTGTGGCAGAGATTTCCACAGATTCACCACTCTCTGTGTGAAGAAGTTTTTCCTAATCTCGGTTCTAAAAAGCTTCCCCTTTATCCTCAAACTGTGACCCCTCGTTCTGGACTTCCCCAACATCGGGAACAGCGGAAGGTATGCGAGGTACGCGAAAACACGGCGATATAGGGGAAGCTATGAGCGGGGAGCGTTATCTCAGTGAATACATTGGACGGTACGAGAGGTGCACAAAAACATAGCGATATAGGGAAATCTATGAGAGGTGTGCGTAAATGCAGCGATATATGGGAAGTTACGAGAGGTGCGCGAAAACAGAGCGATTTAGGGGAAGATATGAGAGGTGAGAGAAAACACAGCGATATAGTGGAAGCTATGGGAGGTGTGTGAACACATGGCATTATAGTAGAAAATATGAGAGATGCACGAAAATACAGTGATGTAGGGGAAGGTATGAGTGGTGCACGAAAACACAGCGATATATGGGAAACCATGGGAAGTGCACGACAACAGAGCGATATAGGGGAAGGTATCAGAGGAGTGAGAAAAGACGGCGATATAGGGGAAGCTATGGGAGGTGTGCGAAAACATGGCAATATAGGGGACGCTATGTGAGATGCGCGAAAACACAGCGATCTAGGGGAATTTATGAGAGGTGTGCGAACACATCGTCATATATGGCAAGCTATGAGACGTGTGTGAAAACTGCGATATAGCGGAAGCTATGGGAGGTATGCGAAAACACAGCAATATAGGGGAAGCTATGAAAGCTGCTCGATAACACAGCGACATAGGGGAAGACGTGAGAAGTGCGCGAAAACACGACGATATATGGGAAGCTATAAGAGGTGCGCGAAAACACAGCGATATAGGGGAAGGTATCAGAGGTGTGTGAAAATACAACGATATTTTGGAAGCTATGGGAGGTGCGGGAAAACACAGCGATACAGGACAAGCTATGGGAGGTGCGCGAAAACACAGCGACACAGAGGAAGCTATGAGAGGTCTGCAAAAAACGCGTTATAGGGTCAGGTATGAGAGGTGTGCGAAAATACATCGATATCAGGGAAGCTACGAGAGGTGCGCGAAAACACATTGATATATGGAAGGTATGAGAGGTGCACAAATACAAAACGATATAGGGGTAAGTACGCGAGTTGCGCGAAAACACAGCGATATAGGGGAAGCTATGGAAGGTGCGCAAACACACATCGATATACTTGAAGGTATGAGAGGTGCACGAAATCACAGCGATATAGGGGAAGCTATGGAAGGTGCGCGAAAACACAGCAATATAGGGGAAGCTATGAGAGGTGCAAGAAAACACAGTGATATAGGGGAAGGTACAGGAGGTGCGTGAAATCACAGCAATATCGGGGAAGCTATATGAGGTGTGCTAAAGCACAGCGATACAGGGGAAGGTATAAGGGGTGCGCGAAAACACAGCCATATTGAGGAATCTATGGGAGGTTCGGGAAAAGACAGCGATTTTAGCGTTTTTAAGGGGTACAGGGGTTTTTTATAGAATATGACGAATAAACAGGAATAGGATACTAGGATGGTCAAAGATGGGAGGGTGAAGTGTAGGTTTGTATATATATGTGTGTGTGATTGGGTGAAGGGATTTAGAATGTATGTCCAGTGCACATTCTGGAGCAGAGGGTGGCGGTAATGCACCATTAAGCTGGATGCCAACTGCCATAAAACAAGATACAGAGACAGAAGACAGCGATAACTGGAAGCTATGGGAGGAGCATGAAAACACAGCCATATTGGGGAATCTATTGGAGGTGCGCGAAAACACAGCAATGTAGGAGATGCTATGTGAGGAGCACCAGAACAAAAATATATGGGGGTAGATGTGAAAAGTGCGCAAAAAGACAGCGATTTGGGGAAAGCGATGAGAGGTGCGCGAAAACATCGCAATATATGGGAAATTATGAGAGGTGCGCGAAACCACGGTGAAAAAAGGGAAGCTATGCGAGGTGCATGAAAACACAGCGATATAGGGGAAGGTATGAGAAGTGCACGAAAACACATCGATAAAGTGGAAGGTATGCGAGGAACGCGTAAACACAGCGACATAGGGGAAGCTATGAGAGATCTGCGAGAAAACACGTTATATGGGCAGGTATGAGAGGTGCACGAAAACACATCAATACAGGGGAAGCTACGAGAGGTGCGTGAACACATCGATATAGTGGAAGGTATGAGAGGTGCGCAAAAACTCAACGATATAGCGGAAGGTATGCGAGGTGTGTAAAAACACGGCGATATAGGGGAAGCTATGAGAGGGGAGCGTTATCTCAGCGATATATTGGACGGTATGAGAGGTGCACAAAAACACAGCGATATAGGGGAAGCTATGAGAAGTGCGCAAAAACACAACCATTTTTGGAAAGCTATGAGAGGTGCACGAAAATACAGCGATATAGGGGAAGGTATGAGAGGTGCACAAATACACAACGACATAGGGGAAGGTATGTGAGGTGCGCAAAAACACAGCGATTTGAGGGAAGCTAAGAGAGGTGCACGAAAACATTGCAAAATATGGAAAGCTATGAGAGGTGCACGAGAACACAATGATATAGGGGAAGGTATGATAGGCCCGTGAAAATACAGCGATGTAGGGGAACCTATGGGAGGTGCATGGAAATACAGTGATATAGGGGAAGCCATGGGAAGTGCACGACAACAGAGTGATATAGGGGACGATATCAGAGGAGTGAGAAAAGACGGTGATATAGGAGAAACTATGGGAGGTGTCCGAAAACATGAATATATAGGGACGCTATCTGAGGTGCGCAAAAACACAGCAATATAGGGGAAGCTATGAAAGCTGCTCGATAACACAGCGATATAGGGGAAGATGTGAGAGGTGCGCGAAAACACAGCGATACAGGGGAAGCTATGGGAGGTGTGCGAAAAAACAGCGATACAGGGGAAGCTATGAGAGGTCTGCAAAAACACGCGTTATAGGGGTAGGTATGAGAGGTGTGCGAAAACACATCGATATCAGGGAAGCTACGAGTGCTGCGCGAAAACACATTGATATATGGAAGGTATGAGAGATGCACAAAAACAAAACGATATAGGGGTAGATATGCGAGTTGCGCGAAAACACAGCGATATAGAGGAAGCTATGGAAGGTGCGTAAACACACATCGATATACTTGAAGGTATGAGAGGTTCGCGAAATCACAACGATATAGGGGAAGCTATGTGAGGTGTGCTAAAGCACAGCGATACAGGGGAATGTATAAGGGGTGTGCGAAAAAAAAGCCATATTGGGGAATCTATGGGAGGTTCGCGAAAAGACAGTGATAATGGGAAGGTATGGGAGGTGCGCAAAAACACAGCACTATAGGGGAAGATAAGAGGGGTGCACGAAATCACAGCGATATCGGGGAAGCTATGGGAGGTGTGCGAAATCACAGTGATACAGGGGAAGGTATAAGAGATGCATGAAAACACAGCCATATTGGGGAATCTATGGGAGGTGCGCGAAAACACAGCGATGTAGGGGAAGCTATGTGAGGTGCACCAGAGCACGGCAATATGGGGGAAGATATGAGAGGTGCGCAAAAACACAGCTATTTGGGGAAAGTGATGAGAGGTGCGCGAAATCAATACAATATATGGAAAGTTATGACAGGTGCACAAGAACACAGCAACACAGGAGAGGTTATGATAGGCACGCGAAAACACAGCGATGTTGGGGAACCTGTGGGAGGTGCATGAAAACACAGCGACATATGGGAAGCTATGGGAGGTGCACGAAAACAGAGCGATATGGGAGAAGGTATGAGAGGTGCAAGAAAACACAGCAATATAGTGGAAGCTATGGGAGGTGCGTGAAAAGACGAAGATATAAGAGAATGTATGAGAGGTGCGTGAAAACACAGCAATTTGGGGGAAGCTATGAGAGGTGCACGAAAACATTGCAATATATGGAAAGCTATGAGAGATGCACGAGAACACAATGATATAGGGGAAGGTATGATAGGCACGTGAAAACACAGCAATGTAGGGGAACCTATGGGAGGTGCATGGAAACACAGCGATATAGGGGAAGTTATGAGAGGTGCGGGAAAACACATCGATATAGCAGAACCTACAAGACGTGCGTGGAAACGCAGTGATATTGTGGAAGGTATGAGAAGTGCGCGGAAACACATCGATATATGGGAAGCTATGGGAGGTGCATGAAAACAGAGAGTTATAGGGGAAGGTATGAGAGTTGCAAGAAAACACAGCAATATAGGGGAAGCTATGGGAGGTGCATGAAAACACAGAGATGTAGGGGAAGCTATGAGAGGTGTGCAAAAACACAGCAATTTCAGAAAAGCTGTCAGAGGTGCGCAAAAACACAGCGATATAGGGGAAGCTATGAGAGGTTTGCGAAAAAATGTGTTATAGAGGCAGGTATGAAAGGTGAGTGAAAACACATCGATACAGGTGAAGGTATGAGAGGTGCACAAAAACACAACGACATAGGGGAAGGTATGCGAGTTACGTGAAAACACGGCAATCTAGAGGAAGGTATGAGAGGTGCGCGAAAACACAGTGATACAGGGGAAGCTATGGAAGGTGTGCAAACACACATCGATATACTTGAAGGTCTGAGAGGTGTGCGAAAACACAACGATACAGTGGAAACTATGAGAGGTGCGCAAAAACACAGCGCTATAGGGGAAGGTATGAGAGGTGCAAAAAATTACAGCGATGTCAGGATGCTATGGGAGGTGTGCGAAAACACAGCGAAACAGTGGAAGGTATAAGAGGTGCACGAAAACATAGCCATATTGGGGAATCTATGGGAGGTGCGCGAAAACACAGCGATGTAGGGAAAGCTATGTGAGGTGCACCAGAACATGGCAATGTGGGGGAAGATATGAGAGGTGCACAAAAACACAGCTATTTGGGGAAAGCGATGAAAGGTGCGCGAAAACACAGCGATTTGGGGGAAGCTATGAGAGGTGCGCGAAATCAATACAATATATGGAAAGCTATGACAGGTGCACAAGAACACAGCAACACAGGAGAGGTTATGATAGGCACGCGAAAACACAGCGATGTTGGGGAACCTATGGGAGGTGCATGAAAACATAGCGATATAGGGGAAATAATGAGAGGTGCGCGAAAACACATCGATAGAGGGGAAGCTACAAGAGGTACGCAAAAACACAGCGAATTGGGGAAAGCGATGAGAGGTGCACGAAAACATCGCAATATATGGGAAGCTATGAGAGGTGCGCAAAAACACGGCGAGAAATGGGAAGCTACGGGAGGTGCGCGAAAACACAACGATATAGGGGAAGGTATGAGAGGTGCGAGAAAACACAGCGATATAGGGGAAGCTATGGTAGGTACGTGAAAACATGGCGTTATGGGGGAAGCTATGGTAGGTGCGTGAAAACATGGCGTTATGGGAGAAAGTATGAGAGGTGCGCGAAAACACAGCGATGTAAGGGAAGGTATGAGTGGTGCGCGAAAAGACAACGATATATGGGAAGCCAGGGAAGGTGCACGACAACAGAGAGATACAGGGGAAGGTAGCAGAGGTGCGAGAAAATACAGCGATATAGGGGAAGCTATGTGAGGTGCATGAAAACACAGCGATCTAGGGGAAGCTATGAGAGGTGCGCGAAAACACAGCGATATAGGGGAAGCTATGGGAGGTATGCGAGAAATCAGCGATACAGGGGAAGCTATGAGAGGTCTGCGAAAACACGCGTAATAGAGGCAGGTATGAGAGGTGTGCGAAAACACATCGATACCAGGGAAGCTACGAGAGGTGCGCAAACACACATCGATATACTTGAAGGTATGAGAAGTGCGTGAAAACACAGAGATATAGAGGAAGCTATGGAAGGTGCGCAAACACACATCGATATACTTGAAGGTATGAGAGGTGAGCGAAAACACAACGATATAGGGGAAGCTATGCAAGGTGCGCGAAAACACAACAATATAGGGGAAGCTATGAGAGCTGCGAGAAAACACAGCGATATAGGGGAATCTATGGGAGGTGCTCGAAAACACAGCGATAATGGGAAGGTATGGGAGGTGCGCAAAAACACAGCACTATAGGGTAAGATATGAGAGGTGCACAAAATCACAGCGGTATCAGGGAAGCTATGGGAGGTGTGCGAAAACGCAGCAAAACAGGGGAAGGTATAAGAGATGCATGAAAACACAGCCATATTGGGGAATCTATGGGAGGTGCGCAAAAACACAGCGATTTGGGGAAAGCGATGACAGGTGTCCGAGAACGTCGCAATATATGGGAATCTATGAGAGGTGTGCAAAAACACGGCGAAAAAGGGGAAGCTATGCGAGGTGTATGAAAACACTGCGATATAGGGGAATGTATAAGAAGTGCGCGGAAACACACCGATAGAGTGGAAGGTGTGAGAGGTGCGCAAACACACATCGATATACTTAAAGGTATGAGAAGTGCGTGAAAACACAGAGATATAGAGGAAGCTATGGAAGGTGCGCAAAAACAACACGATATAGGGGTAGGTATGCGAGTTGCGCGAAAACACAGCGATATAGGGGAAGGTATGAGAGATCTGCGAGAAAACGCGTTATATTGGCAGGTATGAGAGGTTCGCGAAAACACATCGATACAGGGGAAGCTACGAGAGGTGCGTGAACACATCGATATAGTGGAAGGTATGAGAGGTGCGCAAAAACATAATGATATAGCGGAAGGTGTGCGAGATGCGCGAAAACACGGCGATATAGGGGAAGCTATGAGAGGTGTGCGAAAACAGCGATATGGCAGAAGCAGTGGGAGGTATGCGAAAACACAGCAATATATGGGAAGCCATGAAAGCTGTTTGATAACACGGCGATATAGGGAAAGATGTGAGCTGTTCGCGAAAACCTGGCAATATAGCGGAAGGTATCAGAGATGTGCGAAAACACAGTGATATTGGGGAAGCTATGGGAGGTGCGGGAAAACACAGCGATATAGGAGAAGCTATGAGAGGTGCGCAAAAACACAGTGATTTCGGGAAAGCGATGAGAGGTGCGGGAAAACATCGCAATATATGGAAGGCTATGAGAGGTGCGCGAAAACATGGCGAAAAATGGGACGCTATGGGAGATTCGTGAAAACACATCGATACTGTGGAAGGTATGAGAGGTGCGCGAAAACACAACGATATATGGGAAGCTATCAGAGGTCTGCAAAACCACGTGTTATAGGAGCAGGTATTAGAAGTGTGCCAAAACACATCGATACTAGGGAAGCTACGACAGGTGCGCAATAACACATCGATATAGTGGAAGGTATAAGAGGTGCACAAAAACAAAACGACATAGGGGTAGGTATGCGAGGAGCGCGAAAACACAGAGATATAGAGGAAGCTATGGAAGGTGCGCAAACACACATCGATATACTTGAAGGTATGAGAGGTGCGCGAAAACATAGCGATATAGGGGAAGCTATGCAAGGTGCGCGAAAACACAACGATATAGGGGAAGCTATGAGAGCTGCGAGAAAACACAGCGATATAGGGGAATCTATGGGAGGTGCTCGAAAACACAGCTATAATGGGAAGGTATGGGAGGTGCGCAAAAACACAGCACTATAGGGTAAGATATGAGAGGTGCACAAAATCACAGCGGTATCGGGGAAGCTGTGGGAGGTGTGCGAAAACACAGCAAAACAGGGGAAGGTATAAGAGATGCATGAAAACACAGCCATATTGGGGAATCTATGGGAGGTGCGCAAAAACACAGTGATTTGGGGAAAGCGATGAGAGGTATCCGAAAACATTGCAATATATGGGAAGCTAAAAGAGGTGCATGAAAACACGGCGAAAAAAGGGAAGCTATGGGAGGTGTATGAAAATACAGCGATATAGGGGGAGGTATGAGAATTGCGCGAAAACACATCGATATAGTGTAAGGTATGCGAGGTGCGCGAAAACACAGCGATATAGGGGAAGCTATGAGAGGTCTGCGAGGAAACGCATTATAGTGGAAGGTATGGCAGGTGCGCAAAACCTCAATGATATAGCGGAAGGCATGTGAGGTGCGCAAAAACACAGCGATATAAGGGAAGCTATGAGAGGGGCACGAAAACACGGTGATAATAGGGGAAGCTATGAGAGGGGAGCGTTATCTGAGCGATATATGGGACGGTATGAGAGGTGCACAAAAACACAGCGATATAGGGGAATCTATGGGAGGTGCGCAAAAACATAACGATATAGGGAAAGCTATGAGAGGTGCGCGAAAACGCAGCGATATATGGGAAGCTACGAGAGGTGCGCGAAAACAGAGCGATATAGGGGAAGGTATGAGAGGTGAAAGAAAACACAGCAATGTAGTGGAAGCTATGGGAGGTGTGTGAAAACACGGCATTATAGTAGAAATTATGAGAGGTGCACAAAAACACAGCGATGTAGGGGAAGGTATGAGTAGTGCACGAAAAAACAGCGATATTTGTGAAGCCATGGGAAGTGCATGACAACAGAGCGATATAGTGGAAAGTATCAGAGGAGTGAGAAAACACAGCGATATTGGGGAAGCTATGGGAGGTGTGCGAAAACGTGGCGATATAGGAGACGCTATGTGAGATGCCCGAAAACACAGCGATCTACGGGAAGTTATGAGAGGTGTGCGAAAACATCGCCATATATGGCAAGCTATGAGAGGTGTGCGAAAACACAGCGATGCAGGGGAAGGTATGAGAGGTGCTCGATAACACAGCGATATAGTGGAAAATGTGAGAGGTGCACGAAAACACAGCGATATAGGGGAATGTATCAGAGGTGTGCGAAAACACAATGATATTAGGGAAGCTATGGGAGGTGTGCGAAAACACAGCGATACAGGGGAAGGTATGAGACGTGCGCGACAACACAGCCATATTGGGGAAGCTATAAGTGGTGCGCGAAAACACAGCCATGTAGGGGAAGTTATGGGAGGTGCATGACAACACAGCGATATAGGGGAAGGTTTCAGAGGTGAGAGAAAACACAGCGATATAGGGGAAGCTATGGGAGGTGCGAGAAAACACAGCAATATAGGGGTAGGTATGCGAGGTGCGTGAAAACACAGTGCTATATGTGAAATTATGGGAGGTTCGCGAAAACACGGCGATATAGGCACAGCTGTGAAAGGTCAGCAAAAACACAGCGATATAGGGGAAGGTATGAGAGGTGCATGAAAACACCGCGATTTGGGGGAAGCTATGAGAGGTGCGTGAAATCAATGCAATATATGGAAAGCTATGAGAGGTGCATGAGAACACATCAACAGAGGGGAGGGTATGATAGGCATGCAAATACACAGCGATGTAGGTAAACCTATGGGAGGTGCATGAAAACACAGCGATATAGGCGAAGTTGTGAGCGGTGCGCGAAAACACCGATATAGGGGAGGCTACGAGAGGTGCGCGAAAACACAGCGATATAGTGGAAGGTATGAGAGGTGCGTGAAAACACAATGATAGATGGGAAGCTATGGGGGGTGCACGAAAACAGAACGATATAGGGGAAGGTATGAGAGGGGCAAGAAAACACAGCAATATAGTGGAAGCTATGGGAGGTGCGTAAAAAGACCGAGATATAGGAGAATCTATGAGAAATGCGTGAAAACACAGAGATGTAGGGGAAGGTATGAGGGATGCGCGAGAACACAGCGATATATGGGATGCCAGGGGAGGTGCACGACAACAGAGAGATATAGGGGACGCTATGGGAGGTGCGTGAAAACACAGCGATCTAAGGGAAGTTATGAGAGGTGTGCGAAAATATCGCCATATATGGCAAGCTATGAGAGGTGTGCTAAAACAGCGATACAGCGGAAGCAGTGGGAGGTATGCGAAAACACAGCAATATATGGGAAGCCATGAAAGCTGTTAGATAACACAGCGATATAGGGAAAGATGTGAGAGGTGTGCGAAAACTCGGCAATATAGGGGAAGGTATCAGAGGTGAGCAAAAACACAATGATATTGGGGAAGCCATGGAAGGCGCGGGAAAACACAGCGATATAGGAGAAGCTATGAGAGGTGCGCAAAAACACAGTGATTTGGGGAAAGAGTGACAGGTGCGGGATAACATTGCAATATATGGGAAGCTATGAGAGGTGCGCGAAAACACGGCGAAAAATGGGAAGTTATGGGAGATGCGTGAAAACACAGCGATATAGGGGAGGTATGAGAGGTGGCGAAAACACAACGATATAGAGGAAGCTATGAGAGGTGTGCGAAAACACAGCGATATAGGGGAAGCTATGAGAGGTGTGCGAAAACACAGCGATATAGGGGAAGCCACGGGAGTTGTGCGAAATCACAGCGATGTCAGGGAAGCTATGGGAGGTGTGCGAGTGCACAGCGATACAGGGGAAGGTATAAGAGGTGCACGAAAACACAGCCATATTGGGGAATCTATGGGAGGTGCGCGAAAGCACAGCGATGTAGAGGAAGCTAGGTGAGGTGTACCAGAACACGACAATATGGGGGAAGATATGAGAGGTGCGCGAAATCACGGTGAAAAAGGGGAAGCTATGCGAGATGCGTGAAAACACAGCGATATAGGGGAAGGTATGAGAAGTGTGCGAAAACACATCGACATAGTGGAAGGTATGTGAGGTGCACAAAAACATAGCGATATAGGGGAATCAATGCGAGGCCTGAGAGAAAACGCGTTATAGGGGCAGTTATGAGAGGTGCGCGAAAACACATCAATACAGAGGAAGCTACGAGAGGTGCGCAAAATCACATCGATATAGTGGAAGGTATGAGAGGTGCACAAAAACACAACGACATAGGGGCCGGTTTGCGAGGTGCGCAAAGACACATCGATATAGGGGAAGCTATGAGAGGTGCGCGAAAACACGGCGCTATAGGGGATGGGATAAGAGGTGCGCGAGAACACATGAATACAGGGGAAGCTTCGAGAGGTGCACGAACACATCGATATAGTGGTAGGTATGAGAGGTGCGCAAAAACTCAAAGATATAGTGGAAGGTATGCGAGGTGCGCGAAATCACAGCGATATAGGGGAAGCTATGAGAGAGAAGCGTTATCTCAGCGATATATGGGAAGCCATGGGAAGTGCACGACAGCAGAGTGATATAGGGGAATGTATCAGAGGAGTGAGAAAACGTAGCGATATATATGGGAAGCTATGGGAGGTGTGCGAAAATATGGCGATCTAGGAGACGCTATGTGAGGTGCGCGAAAACACAGCGATCTAGGGGAATTTATGAGAGGTGTGCGAAAACATCGCCATAGATGGCAAGCTATGAGAGGTGTGCGAAAACAGCGATATAGCAGAAGATATATATATATATATATATATATCTTAACAAGATAAGAGCCCATGGAATTACAGGAAAGTTACATACGTGGATAGAGTTTTGGCTGATTGGCAGGAAGCAGAGAGTGGGAATAAAGGGATCCTATTCTGGTTGGCTGCCGGTTACCAGTGGTGTTCCACAGGGATCAGTGTTGGGGCCGCTTCTTTTTACATTGTACATCAACGATTTGGGTTATGGAATAGATGGCTTTGTGGCTAAGTTTGTTGACGATACAAAGGTAGGTGGAGGGGCTGGTAGTGCTGAGGAAATGGAGAGTCTGCAGAGAGACTTGGGTAGATTGGAAGAATGGGCAGAGAAGTGGCAAATGAAGTACAATGTTGGAAAATGTATGGTTATGCACATTGGCAGAAAAAATAAACGGGCAGACTATTATTTAAATAGGGAAAGAATTCAAAGTTCTGAGATGCAACGGGACTTGGGAATGCTCGTATGGGATTCCCTTAAAGTTAACCTCCAGGTTGAGTCAGTAGTGAAGAAGGTGAATGCAATGTTGGCATTCATTTCTAGAGGAATAGAGTATAGGAGCAGGGATGTGATGTTGAGGCTCTATAAGGCGCTGGTGAGACCTCACTTGGAGTACTGTGGGCAGTTTTGGTCTCCTTATTTAAGAAAGGATGTGCTGACGTTGGAGAGGGTACAGAGAAGATTCACTAGAATGATTCCGGGAATGAGAGGGTTAACATATGAGGAACGTTTGTCCGCTCTTGGACTGTATTCTTTGGAGTTTAGAAGAATGAGGGGAGACCTCATAGAAACATTTCGAATGTTAAAAGGCATGGACAGAGTGGATGTGGCAAAGTTGTTTCACATGATGGGGGAGTCTAGTACGAGAGGGCATGACTTGAGGATTGAAGGGCGCCCTTTCAGAACAGAAATGCGAAGAAATTTTTTTAGTCAGAGGGTGGTGAATCTATGGAATTTATTGCCACGGGCAGCAGTGGAGGCCAAGTTATTGGGTGTATTTAAGGCAGAGATTGATAGGTATCTGAGTAGCCAGGGCATCAAAGGTTATGGTGAGAAGGCGGGGGAGTGGGACTAATTAGGAGAAAATGGATCAGCTCATGATAAAATGGCGGAGCAGACTCAATGGGCCGAATGGCCTACTTCTGCTCCTTATGGTCTTATGGTATGGGACATGCGCGAGAACACAGTGATATCATTGAAGGTAAGAGAGGTGCGCTAAAACACAGCGATGTAGGAGAGTGTATGAGAGGTGCGCGAAAACATAGCAATATAGGGGAAGTTATGAGAGGTGAAAGAAAACATAGCGATATAGTGGAAGCTATGGGAGGTATGGGAAAACACAGCAATATAGGGGAAGCTATGGGAGGTATGCGAAAACACAGCGGGATAGGGGAAGCTATGAAAGCTGCTCGATAACACAGCGACATAGGGAAAGATGTGAGAGGTGCGCGAAAACGCAGCGATATATGGGAAGCTACGAGAGGTACGCGAAAACAGAGCGATATAGGGGAAGGTATCAGAGGTGAAAGAAAACACAGCAATATAGTGGAAGCTATGCGAGGTGCGTGAAAAGACGGAGATATAGGAGAAGAAATCAGAAATGCGCGAAAACACAGAGATGTAGGGGAAGCTATGAAAGGTCTGCGAAAAACGCGTTATAGGGGCAGGTATGAAAGGTGCGCAAAAACACATCGATGCAGGGGAAGGTATGAGCGGAGGACAAAAACAGGACATAGGGGAAGGTATGCGAGGTGCGTGAAAACACGGCGATCTAGGGGAAGGTATGAGAGGTGCGTGAAAACACAGCGATATAGGGGAAGCTATGAGAGGTGCCAGAAAACAAAGTGATATAGGGGAAGCTATGGATGGTGCGCAAACACACATCGATGTACCTGAAGGTATGAGAGGTGCGCGAAAACACAGCGATATAGGGGAAGCCATGGGAGGTGTGTGACAACGGAGCAATATAGGGGAAGGTAACAAAGGTGCGAGAAGACACAGCGATATAGGGGAAGCTATGGGAGGTGCATGAAAACATGGCGATATAGGGCAAGCTCTGTGAGGAGCATGAAAACACAGCGATCTAGGGGAAGGTATGACAGGTTTGTGAAAATATAGCAATATATGGCAGGCTATGAGGGGTGTGCGAAAACAGCAAAAAAGCGGAAGCTATGGGAGGTATGCAAAAACACAGCAATATAGGGGAAGCTATGAGAGCTACTTCATGACAAAGCGATATAGGGGTAGATGTGAGAGGTACGCGAAAAGACTGCAATCTAGGGGAAACTATAAGAGGTGAGCGAAAACACAGTGATATACGGGAAGGTATCAGAGGTGTGTGAAAACACAATGATATTGGGGAAGCTATGTGAGGTGCGGGAAAACACAGCAATATAGGAGAAGCTATGAGAGGTGCGCGAAAGCACAGCCATATTGGGGAAGCTATGGGAAGTGCACGAAAACACAGCGATATAGGGGAAGCTATGGGAGGTGCGCGAAAACACAGCGATGTAGGGGAACCTATGGGAGGTGCATAATAACAGAGCGATATGGGGGAAGGTATGAGAGGTGCCAGAAAACAAAGTGATATAGGGGCAACTATGGATGGTGCGCAAACATACATCGATGTACCTGAAGGTATGAGAGGTGCGCGAAAAAAAACGATATAGAGGAAGCGATGCGAGGTACGCGAAAGCACAACGATATAGGGGAAGCTATGAGAGGTGCCAGAAAACACAGCGATGTAGGGGAACCTATGGGAGGTGCATAATAACAGAGCGATATGGGGGAAGGTATGAGAGGTGCGAGAAAACAAGGCGATATAGGAGAAAGTAAGAGAGATGCACGAAAACACAGCGATATAGGGGAAGCCATGGGAGGTGTGTGACAACGCAGCGATATAGGGGAAGGTGACAGAGGTGCGAGAAGACGCAGTGATATAGGGCAAGCTATGGGATGTGCATGAAAACATGGCAATAGAGGGCAAGCTCTGTGAGGAGCGTGAAAACACAGCGATCTAGGGGAAGGTATGAGAGGTTTGTGAAAATATAACAATATATGGCAGGCTATGACGGGTGTGCGAAAACAGCGAGAAAGCGGAAACTATGGGAGGTATGCAAAAACACAGCAATATAGGAGAAGCTATGAGAGCTGCTTCATGACACAGCGATATAGGGGTAGATGTGAGAGGTACGCGAAAAGACGGCGATCTAGGGGAAGCTATAAAAGGTGAGCAAAAACACAGCGATATACGGGAAGGTATCAGAGGTGTGCGAAAACACAATGATATTGGGGAAGCTATGTGAGGTGCGGGAAAACACAGCAATATAGGAGAAGCTATGAGAGGTGTGCGAAAGCACAGCCATATTGGAGAAGCTATGGGAAGTACACGAAAACACAGCGATAATGGGACGGTATGGGAGGTGCACGACAACAGAGCGATATAGGAGAAGGTTTCAGAGGTGCGAGAAAACACAGCGATATAGGGGAAGCTATGGGACGTGCGCGAAAACACTGCAATATACGGGATGTTCTGAGACGTGCGCGAAAACACAGCGATATAGGGGTAGGTATGCAAGGTGCGTGAAAACAGTGATATATGGGAAGCTATGGGAGGTGCGTGAAAACACGGCGATATAGGCACACCTGTGAGAGGTCAGCAAAAACACAGCGATTTAGGGGAAGGTATGAGAGGTGCGCAAAAACAGAGGAATATAGGGGAACGATGTGAGGTGTGCGAAAACACAGCGATACAGGGGAAACTATGAGAGGTGCGCGTAAACAGTGATTTGGTGGAAGCAATGAGAGGTGCACGAAAACATTGCAATATGTGGAAAGCTATGAGAGGTGCATGAGAACACAGTGATATTGGGGAAGGTATGATAGGCACGCGAAAACACAGCGATGTAGGGGAACCTATGGGAGGTGCATGAAAACACGGCGATATTGGGGAATTTATGAGAGATGAGTGAAAATACATCGACATAGGCGAGGCTACGAGAAGTGCGCGGAAACGCAGCGATATAATGGAAGGTATGAGAGGTGCGCGAAAACACAGCGATATAGGGGAAGCTATGAGAGCTGCGCGAAAATGCAGTGATATAGGGGAAGGGATGAGAGGTGCACGAGAACACATCGATACAAGGGAAGCTATGAGAGGTGCGCGAACACATCGACTTAGTTGAAGCTGTGAGAGGTGCGTGAGAACATGGTGATATAGGGGAAGCTATCAGAGGGGAGTGTTATCTGAGCAATATATGGGACTGTATGACGGTATGAGAGGTGCACAAAAACACAGCGATATAGGGGAAGCTATGAGAGGTGCACAAAAACACAGCGATATAGGGGAAGCTATGGGAGGTGCGCGAAAACATAGCGATATAGGGAAAGCTATGAGAGGTGCGCGAAAACGCAGTGATATATGGGAAGATACGGGAGGTGCACGAAAACAGAGCGACATAGGGGAAGGTATGAGAGATGCAAGAAAACAAGGCGATATAGGAGAAAGTATGAGAGGTGCACGAAAACGCAAGCGATATATGGGAAGCCATGGGAGGTTTGCGACAACGGAGCGAAATAGGGGAACGTAACAGAGGTGCGAGAAGACACAGCGAAATAGGGGAAGCTATGGGAGGTGTACGAAAACATGGCGATATAGCGGAAGCTCTGTGAGGAGAGTGAAAACACAGTGATCTAGGGGAAGCTATGAGAGGTTTGCGAAAATATGGCAATATATGGCAAGCTATGAGAGGTGTGCCAAAACAGCGAGAAAGCGAAAGTTATGGGAGGTATGCAAAAACACAGCAATATAGGGGAAGCTATGAGAGCTGCTTGATAACACAGCGATATAGGGGTAGATGTGAGAGGTGCGCGAAAAGACGGTGATCTAGGGGAAGCTATAAGAGGTGAGCGAAAACACAGCTATATACGGGAAGGTATCAGAGTTGTGCGAAAACACAATGATATTGGGGAAGCTATGTGATGTGCAGGAAAATACTGCAATCGAGGAGAAGCTATGAGAGGTGCTCGGAAGCACAGCCATATTGGGGAAGCTATGGGAAGTGCACGAAAACACGGCGATAATGGGACGGTATGGGAGGTGCACAGCAACAGAGTGATATAGGGGAAGGTTTCAGAGGTGCGTGAAAGCGCAGCGATATAGGGGAATCTATGGGAGGTGCGTGGAAACACAGCAATATAGGGGAAGCTCTGAGACGAGCGCGTAAACACAGCGATATAGGGGTAGGTATGCGAGATGCGTGAAAACATAGTGATATATGGGAAGCTATGGGAGGTGCGCGAAAACACGGCGATATAGGCACAGCTGTGAGAGGTTAGCAAAAACACAGTGATATAGGGGAAGGTATGAGAGGTGCGCGAAAACACAACAACATAGGGGACCTATGCGAGGTGTGCGAAAACACAGCGATATACTGGAAGCTATGAGAGGTGCGTGAAAACACAGTGATTTGGGGGAAGCTATGAGAGGTGCACGAAAGCATTGCAATATATGGAAAGCTATGAGAGCTGCACGAGAACACAGTGATATAGGGGAAGGTATGATAGGCACTCGAAAACAGAGCGATGTAGAGGAAGGTATGAGAGGTGAACGAAAACACAAGGATGGAGGGGAAGCTATGCGAGGTGCGCCAGATGACGGCAATATGTGAGATAATATGGAAGGTACGCAAAAACACAGCGATTTGGGGAAAGCGATGAGAGGTGCGCGAAAACATCGAAATATATGGGAAGCTATGCGAGGTGTGCGAAAACACAGCGATGTAGTGGAAGCTATGAGAGGTGTGTGAAAACATTGCAATATATGGAAAGCTATGAGAGCTGCACGAGAACACAGTGATATAGGGGAAGGTATGATAGGCACTCGAAAACAGAGAGATGTAGGGGAAGGTATGAGAGGTGCGCAAAAACACAACAACATAGGGGACGTTATGCGAGGTGCGCGAAAACACGGCGATCTAGGGGAAGGTATGAGAGGTGCGCGAAAACACAGCGACATAGGGGAAGCTATGAGACGTGCCAGAAAACACAGTGATATAGGGTAAGCTATGGAAGGTGCGCAAACACACATCGATATACCTGAAGGTATGAGAGGTGCGCGAAAACAAGGTGATATAGGAGAAAGCATGACAGGTGCACGAAAACACAGCGATATATGGGAAGCCATGGGAGGTTTGCGACAACGGAGCGATATAGGGGAAGGTAACAGAGGTGCGAGAAGACACAGCGAAATAGGGGAAGCTATGGGAGGTGCACGAAAACATGGCGATATAGGGGAAGCTCTGTGAGGAGCGTGAAAACATAGCGATCTAGGGGAAGCTATGAGAGTTTTGCGAAAATATAGCAGTATATGGCAGGGTATGAGATGTGTGCGAAAACAGCGAAAAATCGAAAGCTATGGGAGGTATGCGAAAACACAGCAATATAGGGGAAGCTATGAGAGCTGTTTGATAACACAGCGATATAGGGGTAGGTGTGAGAGGTACGCGAAAATACGGCAATCTAGGGGAAGCTATAAGAGGTGAGCGAAAACACAGCGATATACGGGAAGGTATCAGAGGTGTGCAAAAACACAATGATATTGGGGAAGCTAAGTGATGTGCGGGAAAATACTGCAATCTAGGAGAAGCTATGAGAGGTGCGCGAAAGCACAGCCATATTGGGGAAGTTATGGGAAGTGCACGAAAACACAGCGATAATGGGACGGTATGGGAGGCGCACGACAACAGAGTGATATAGGGGAAGGTTTCAGAGGTGCGTGAAAACACAGCGATATAGGGGAAGCTATGGGAGGTGCGTGAAAACAAAGCAATATAGGGGACCTATGGCATTTGTGCGAAAACACAGTGATTTGGGGGAAGCTATGGGAGGTGCACGAAAACATTGCAATATATGGAAAGCTATGAGAGCTGCACGAGAACACAGTGATATGGGGAAGGTATGATAGGCACTCGAAAACAGAGCAAAGTAGGAGAAGGTATGAGAGGTGTGCGAAAACACAGCGATGGAGGGGAAGCTATGCGAGATGCGCCAGATGAAGGTAGTATGGGAGAAGATATGAAAGGTACGTAAAAACACAGCGATTTGGGGATAGCGATGAGAGGTGTGCAAAAATATCGCAATAAATGGGAAGCTATGACAGCTGCGCGAGTACACAGTGATATAGGTGAAGGTAGGATAGGCACTCGAAAACAGAGCGATGTTGGGGAACCTATGGGAGGTGTATGAAACCACAGCGATATAGGGGAAGTTATGAGAGGTGCGCGAAAATACATCAATATAGGGGAAGATACGAGAGGTGCGCGGAAACGCAGCGAGGTAGTGGAAGCTATGGGATGTGCGCGAAAACAGAGCGATGGAAGGGAAGCTATGCGAGGTACGCCAGATGACGGCAATATGGAAGAAGATATGAGAGGTACGCAAAACCACAGCGATTTGCGGATGGCGATGAGAGGTGCGCGAAAGCATCGCAATATATGGGAAGCTATGAGAGGTGCGCGAAAACACGGCGAGATATAGGGGAAGGTATGAGAGGTTCAAGAAAACACAGCGATATAGGGGAAGCTATGGGAGGTGCGTGAAAACACGGCGTTATGGAAGAAACTATGAGAAGTGCACGAAAACACAGCGATGTAGGGGAAGGTATGAGGAGTGCGCGAAAACACAGCGATATATGGGAAGCCAGGGGAGGTGCACAACATTGAGAGACATAGGGGAAGGTAGCTGAAGTGCGAGAAAACACAGCGATATTGAGGAAGCTATGAGAGGTGTTCGAAAACATGGCAATATAGGGGACGCTATGTGAGGTGCGTGAAAACACAACGATCTAACCGAAGCTATGAGAGGTGTGCGAAAACATCGCCATATATGGCAAGCTATGAGAGGTGTGCAAAAACAGTGATATAGCGGAAGCAGTGGGAGGTATGCGAAAACACAGCAATATAGGGGAAGCTATGAAAGCTGTTTGATAACACAGCGATATAGGGAAAGATGTGAGAGGTGTGCGAAAACACGGTGATACCAAGGAAGCTACGAGAGGTGCGTGAAAACACATCGATACAGTGGCAGGTATGAGAGGTGCACAAAAACAAAATGACATAGGGGCAGGGATTGAGATGCGCGAAAACACAGAGATATAGGGGAAGCTACGGAAGGTGCGTGAAATCACAGCGATATCGGGGAAGCTATGGGAGGTGTGCGAAAGCACAGCGATACAGGGGAAGGTATAAGAGGTGTGCAAAAACACAGCCATATTGGGGAATCTATGGGTGGTGCGCGAAAAAACAATCGATAATGGGAAGGTATGGGGGGTGCGCAAAAACACAGCGCTATAGGGGAAGATATGAGAGGTGCACAAAAACACAACAACATAGAGGACGTTATGCGAGGTGCGCGAAACACGGCGATCTAGGGGAAGGTATGAGAGGTGCACGACAACACAGCGATATAGGGGAAGGTATAAGAGGTGCCAGAAAACACAGTGATGTAGGGGATGCTATGGGAGGTGCGCGAAAACACGGCGATATAGGCACAGCTCTGAGAGGTCAGCAAAAACACGGCGATATGGGAGAAGGTATGAGAGGTGTGCGAAAACAGAACGATAGAAGGGAAGCAATGCGAGGTGCGCGAAAACACAGCAATATAGGGGAAGCTATGAGAGGTGCAAGAAAACACAGCCATATATGGGAAGCTACGGGAGGTGCACGAAAACAGAGCGATGTAGGAGAAGTTATGAGAGGTGCGAGAAAACAAGGTGATATAGGAGAAAGTATGAGAGGTGCACGACAACACAGCGATATATGGGAAGCCATGGGAGGTTTGCGACAACGGAGCGATATAAGGGAAGGTAACAGAGGTGCGAGAAGACACAGCGAAATAGGGGAAGCTACGGGAAATGCACGAAAACATGGTGATATAGGAGAAGCTCTGTGAGGAGCGTGAAAACACAGCGATCTAGGGGAAGCTATGAGAGGTTTGTGAAAATATAGCAATATATGGCAGGCTATGAGAGGTGTGTGAAAACAGCGAAATAGCGAAAGCCATTGGAGGTATGCAAAAACACAGCAATATAGGGGAAGCTATGAGAGCTACTTCATGACACAGCGATATAGGGGTAGATGTGAGAGGTGCGCGAAAAGACGGCGATCTAGGGGAAGCTATAAGAGGTGAGCAAAAACACAGCGATATACGGGAAGGTATCAGAAGGTATCAGAGGCGAAAACACAATGATATTGGGGAAGCTATGTGAGGTGCGGGAAAACACAGCGATATAGGGGAAACTATGGGAGGTGCGCGAAAACACAGCAATATAGGGGAAGCTCTGAAACATGCGCGAAAACACAGCGATATAGGGGTAGGTATGCGAGGTGTGTCAAAACACAATGATATATGGGAAGCTATGGGAGGTACGTGAAAACACGGCGATATAGGCACAGCTGTGAGTGGTCAGCAAAAACACAGCGATATAGGGGAAGGTATGAGAGGTGCGCGAAAACACAACAATATAGGGGACCTATGCGATGTGTGCGAAAACACAACGATATAGTGGAAGCTATGAGAGGTTCGTGAAAACACAGCGATTTGGGGGAAGCTATGGGAGGTGCACGAAAACATTGTAATATATGGAAAGCTATGAGAGCTGCACGAGAACACAGTGATATAGGGGAAGGTATGAGAGGTGCGCGAAAACACAGCGAAGGAGGGGAAGCTATGCGAGGTGTGCCAGATGAAGGTAATATGGGAGAAGATATGAGAGGTACGTAAAAACACAGCGATTTGGGGAAAGCGATGAGAGGTGCGCAAAAACATCGCAATATTTGGGATGCTATGACAGATGCGCGAGTACACAGTGATATAGGTGAAGGTAGGATAGGCACTCGAAAACAGAGCGATGTAGGGAAACCTATGGGAGGTGTATGAAAACACAGCGATATAGGGAAAGTTATGAGAGGTGCGCGAAAATACATCAATATAGGGGAAGCTACGAGAGGTGCACAGAAACGCAGCGAGATAGTGGAAGGTATGAGAGGTGCGCGAAAACATAGCGATATATGGGAAGCTATGGGAGGTGCACGAAAACAGAGCGATGGAGGGGAAGCTATGCGAGGTGTGCGAAAGTATCGATATATATGGCAAGCTATGAGAGATGTGCAAAAACAGCGATTAGCGGAAGCAGTGGGAGGTATGCGAAAACACAGCAATATAGGGGAAGCTTGAAAGCTGCTCGATAACACAGCGATATAGGGAACGATATGAGAGGTGCGCGAAAACGCGGCGATATAGGGGAAGGTATCAGAGGAGTGCGAAAACACAATGATATTGGGGAAGCTATGTGAGGTGCGGGGAAAACACAGCAATATAGGAGAAACTCTGAGAGGAGCGCATAAACACAGTGATTTGGGGAAAGCGATGAGAGGTGCGGGAAAACATCGCAATATATGGGAAGCTATGATAGGTGCGTGAAAACACGGCGAGAAATGGGTAGTTATGGGAGGTGCATGAGAAAACAGCAATATGGGGAAGGTATGAGAGGTGGCGAAAACACATCGATATAGTGGAAGGTATTTGAGATGCGCGAAAACACAGCTATATAGGGGAAGCTATGAGAGGTCTGCAAAAACACGCGTTATAGGGGAAGGTATGAGAGGTGCGTGAAAACACATCAATACCAGGGAAGCTACAAGGGGTGCGCAAACACACATCGATATACTTCAAGTTATGAGAGGAGCGCGAAAACACAACAATATAGGGTAAGCTATGCAAGGTGCGCGAAAACACAGTGATATAGGGGAAGCTATGAGAGATGCGAGAAAACACAGCGATACAGGGGAAGGTATAAGAGGTGCGAGAAAACACAGCCATATTTGGGAATTTATGGGAGGTGCGCAAAAACACAGCGATGTAGGGGAATGTATGAGAGGTGCGAGAAAACACAGCGATATAGGGCAAGCTATGGGAGGTGCGTGAAAACACAGCGTTATGGGAGAAAGTATGAGAGGTGCACGAAAACACAGTGATGTAGGCGAAGGTATGAGAGGTGCGCGAAAACTCAGCAATATATGGGAAGCCATGGGAAGTGCACGACAACAGCCATATATAGGGGAAGGTGGCAGAGGTGCGAGAAAACACAGCGATATAGGGGAAGCTGTGGGAGGTGTGCGAAAACATGGCAATATAGGGGACGCTATGTGAGGTGCGTGAAAACACAGCGATCTAGGGGAAGCTATGAGAGATTCACGAAAACATGGCGATATAGGGGAAGCTCTTTGAGGAGTGTGAAAACACAGCGATCAAGAGGAATCTCTGAGAGGTTTGTGAAAATATAACAATATATGGCAAGCTATGAGAGGTGTACGAAAACAGCAAGGAAGCGGAAACAATGGGAGGTATGCAAAAACACAGCAATATAGGGGAAGCTATGAGAGCTGCTTGATAACACAGCGATATAGGGGTAGATGTGAGAGGTGCACGAAAACACCGCGATCTAGGTGAAGCTATAAGAGGTGAGCGAAAACACAGCGATATACGAGAAGGTATTAGAGGTGTGCGAAAACTCAATGATATTGGGGAAGCTATGTGAGATGCGGGAAAACAGAACAATATAGGAGAAGCTATGAGAGGTGCGCAAAAGCACAGCCATATTGGGGAAGTTATGGGAAGTGCACGAAAACACAGCGATAATGGGACGGTATGGGAGGTGCACGACAACACAGCGATATAGGGGAAGCTATGGGAGGTGCGAGAAAACACAGCAATATAGGGGTAGGTATGTGAGGTGCTTGAAAACACAGTGCTATATGGGAAAGTATGGGAGGTTTGCGAAAACACGGCGATATAGGCACAGCTGTGAAAGGTCAGCAAAAACACAGCGATATAGGGGAAGCTATGAGAGGTGCACAAAAACATTGCAATATATGGAAATCTATGACAGGTGCATGAGAACACAGCGATATACGGGAAGAAATGATAGGCACGCAAAAACACAGCGATGTAGGGGAACCTATGGGAGGTGCGCGAAAACACAGCAATATATGGGAAGCTATGGGAGGTGCACAAAAACAGAGATATAGGGGAAGGTATGAGAGGTACAAGAAAACACAGCAATATAGTGGAAGCTACGGGAGGTGCGTGGAAAGACGGCGATATAGGTGAAGGTATGAGAGGTGCGTGAAAACACACGATGGAGGGGAAGCTGTGCGAGGTGCGCTAGATCACGGCAATATGGGCGAAGATATGAGAGGTACGCAAAAACACAGCATTTGGGGATAGCGATGAGAGGTGTGCAAAAACATCACAATATATGGGAAGCTATGAGAGGTGCGCGAAAACATGGCGAAAAATGGGAAGCTATGGGAGGTGCGAGAAAACAGAGTGATATAGGAGAAGGTATGAGGGGTACGAGAAAACACAGTGATATAGGGGAAGCTATGGGAGGTGCGTGAAAACACGACGTTATGGGAGAAAGTATGAGAGGTGCGCGAAAACACAGCAATATAGGGGAGTTATGAAAGGTCTGCGAAAACACAGCGATATAGGTGAAATTATGAGAGGTGCGCGAAAAGTCAGTGATATGGGGGAAGCTCTGAGAGGTGCACGAAAACACTGCGATATTGGGGAACGTATGAAACATGCGCAAAAACACATCGATATAGGCGAAGCTACGAGAGGTGTGCGAAAATACATCGATATAGTTGAAGGTGTGAGAGGTGTGGGAAAACATGACGATATAGGAGAAGCTATGCGAGGTGCTCGAAAACACAACGATATAAGGGAAGCTATGAGAGGTGCACGGAAACACAGTGATATTTGGGAAGAAATGGCTGGGGCGCGAATACAGAGCAATATAGGGGAATGTATGAGAGGTGCGCGAAAACACAGCGACGTAGGGGAAGGTATGAGAGGTGCACGAAAACACGGCGTTATAGGGGAAGCTCTTTGAGGAGCATGAAAACACAGCTATCTAGGGGAATCTATGAGAGGTTTGCGAAAATATAGCAATATATGGCAAGCTAAGAGAGGTGTGCGAAAACAGCGAGAAACCGGAAGCTATGGGAGGTATGCGAAAACACATAGGGGAAGCTATGAGAGCTGCTTGATAACACAGCGATATAGGGGTAGATGTGAAAGGTGCGCGAAAACACGGCGATCTAGGGGAAGCTATAAGAGGTGAGCGAAAACAGAGCGATATACGGGAAGGTATCAGAGGTGTGCGAAAACACAATGATATTGGGGAAGCTATGTGGGGTGCGGGAAAACACAGCAATATGGGAGAAGCTATGAGAGGTGCGCGAAAGCACAGCCATATTGGGGAAGATATGGGAAGTGCACGAAAACACAGCGATAATGGGACGGTCTACAATATAATGCTCTGTTTTCGCGCACCTCCCGTAGCTTCCGATATATATTGCTGCGTTTTCACGCACCTCTCATAGCATTCCCTATATCGCTATGTCTTCACGCGCCTTCCATAGCTTCCCCTATATCGCTGTGTTTTTGTGCACCTCTCATACCGTCCCATATATCGCTGAGATACCGCTCCCCTCTCGAACACCTCGCATACCTACCCCTATATCGCTGTGTTTTTGCTGACCTCTCACAGTTGTGCCTATATCGCCGTGTTTTCGCGCACCTCCCATAGCTTCCCATATATCACTGTGTTTTCATGCACCTTGCATACCTACCCCTATATTGCTGTGTTTTCGCACACGTCTCAGAGCTTCCCCTATATTGCTGTGTTTTCGCGCACCTCCCATAGCTTCCCCTATATCGCTGTGTTTTCTCGCACCTCTGAAACCTTCCACAATATCGCTCTGTTGTCGTGCACCTCCCATACCGTCCCATTATCGCTGTGTTTTCGTGCACTTCCCATAGCTTCCCAATATGGCTGTGCTTTCTCTCACCTCTCATAGCTTCTCCTATATCGCTGTGTTTTCCCACACCTCATATAGCTTCCCCAATATCTTGTGGTATCGCCCACCTCTGATACCTTCCCATATGTCGCTGTGTTTTCGCATACCTCCCATAGCTTCCGCTTTCGTAAAGTTTTTGCACACCTCTCATAGCTTGCCATATATTGCTATATTTTCAAAAACCTCTCATAGCTTCCCCTAGATAGCAGTGTTTACACGCTCCTCACAGAGCTTCCACTATATCACCATGTTTTCGTGCACCTCCCATAGCTTCCCCTATATCGCTGTGTCTTCTCACACCTCTGATACCTTCCCTTATATTGCTCTGTTGTCGCACACCTCCCATGGCTTCCCATATGTCACTTTTTTTTAATGCACCTCTCATACTTCCTCATATATCGCCGTGTTTTCTCGCACCTCTCATACCTTCCCCTATATCGCTCTCTTTTCGTGCACCTCCCGTAGCTTCCCATATACGGCTGTGTTTTCTTGCACCTCTCATAGCTTCCACTATATCACTGTGTTTTCTGGAACTTCTCATAGCTTCCCCTATATCGCTGTGTTTTCGCGTACCACGCATAGCTTCCCCTATATCGTTGTGCTTTCTCGCACCTCTCATACCTTCAAGTATATCGATGTGTTTTCGCACACCTTTCATACCTGCCCCTGTAACGCTTTTTTTCGCATACCTCTCATAGCTTCCCATATATCGCTGTGTTTTCGCGCACCTCTCATACCTTCCCCTAGATCGCCATGTTTTCGCACTCCTCACATACCTTCCCCTATATCGCTCTGTTTTTGTGCACCTCCCATAGCTTGCCCTATATCGCTGTGTTGATCTCGCACCTCTCATAACTTCCCCAATATCGCTGTGGTTTCGCGCACCTCTCATAGCTTTCATGAAATCGCTGTGTTTTTGTGCACCTCTCATAGCTTCCCCTACATCTCTGTGTTTACACACATTTCTCATACATTCTCCTATATCTCTGTCTTTTCACGCACCTCCCATAACTTCCCATGTATTGCTGCATTTTCCGCACCACTCATACCTTCCCCTATATTGCTCTGTTTTTGTGCACCTCCCATAGCTTCCCATATATCGCTGTGTTTTCGCGCACCTCTCATACCTTCCATTGTATCACTGCGTTTTCATGCACCTCCCATAGGTTCCCCTACATCGCTCTGTTTTCGCATGCCTAACATACCTTCCCCAATATCACTGTGTTCTCGTGCACCTCTCATAGCTTTCCATATATTGCAATGTTTTCGTGCACCTCTCATAGTTTCTCCCAAATCGCTGTGTTTTCGTGCACATCTCATACCTTCCCCTATATCACTCTGTTGTTGTGCACCTCCCATACCATGCCATTATCGCTGTGTTTTCGCACGTCTCAGAGCTTCCCCTATATCGCTGTGTTTTCGTGCACCTCCCATACCTTCCCCTATATCGCTGTGTTTTCTCTCACCTCTCATACCTTACCCTATATCGCTCTGTTTTCGCGCACCTCTCCTAGCTTCCCATATATCGCTGCATTTTCGCGCACCATTCATACCTTCCCCTATATTGCTCTGTTTTGGTGCACCTCACATAGCTTCACCTACATCGCTGTGTTTTCGCGCACATCCCATAGACTCTCCCACCTCCCATACATCCTCCCACATAGCTGTGTTTTCGCGCACCTCTTATACCTTCCCTTGTAT